>NC_045168.1:24645687-24653187 GCF_900700415.2 Clupea harengus
CACACACCCCACTCAACAGCACAGACAAGGGGAAGCTGGAGCTAACAAATGGACGTGGGAGGGAGAGGAGGGAGAGGAGGGAGAGGAGGGAGAGGAGGGAAACCAGGGAAACGGGAGGAAAATGGAGGGCAGTAAAAGTGATCCTCTGACACGTCCCAGTGAGCACACTGAATACATGCATGCTTCATTTGGGTGAGGGAAAGAAAAGGTGATTCAGAGGAAGGCAGAGAAGGAGAGAGGGAGGGGCAGAGAGGGAGAGAGATAAAAGAGGAGGGAAGAGAACAAGGAGAGGTGAGAGAAAAGAGAAGAGAATAAAGTTTTAATGAGATGGTGACATTGGTCTTCCTCCCTCTCTCTCTCTCCTTCTCTCTCTCCCTCTTTCTCCTGTGCTTATCAGTGATTAGCAGCTCTGTGATCTGTGAGGCGAGACGAGACGAGACGAGACGAGGCGAGACGAGCGGCTGGTCTTATAGAGCATGGCCCTCAGCCAGTCAGAACAAGACAGGGGGATGAAAGAGGCCCGTCAGCTGTGAGGATGGACCGGGGGGTGGATGGGGTGGGGGGGGGGGGGGGTGGTGCATATGGGTTAAATAGGAAAAGGGTTTAAAAGAAACCATGACACCATGACAATTTCCACAGAATAAGTAATGCACCAGGTGCACTTATGGGCTTAGAATTCTTCAATTATTTCTCAGGGCAGATCCAGGACATATGTGTGTGTGGGACCATGTGGATTTTTTTTTTTAGCAGCACTTTCCTACGTGCTGCTAAATGTACACATAACGTACAAATAATATTTGTAATTTGCAGATTGTCACCATCAAGAGGAACTAATGATGATGATGATGCAAGTGAAACCTAGCCCCAGATACCCAGATCTAACGATGTCCATGTCGGACGCATTTGATATGGGTCAGTTTGTTTTTGTGCAATTAGCCTAGCATATTCCTTTGAAAGGCGGTATACAATATGGCTATTGCCCAACGGTGAGGCTAAATCATCATGGAAAAGACTAATCCTAAGCAGCGTCGTCTTTTCACTGCTGGGTTCAAATGACATGTGACCCGACTGGCAGAAGAGGAATGAAGTGGAGCGGCTGGGTGAGAATGGGGCATAGATGAGGTGGGATTCGACCAAGGCGTACCAATGAGGAAAAACTAAACAAAAAAAAAAGAGTCACGACCACGTGGCATTTAGTTTTACGTGACACGATGACATAACGCTGATAGAAAAAAACACGGTTAATGCACGGGTGCAGTTAATACATGGGTTTGTTTTATAAAATGACATTAAACACTGGAATGCGGTTGATTTGAATCACGTTCGGATTTGTGAAGAGAATCGGCATACATTGTTTGATAACTCTGAGGAAAAAAACCTGCGTACAGGAATCGTGGGATTGTGCGTACACGTGTACGCAAAGATTAATACATTTGGCCCGTGATTTTATTTTTAATTTGTGTGAGAATGTGGTTGTGTGTGTCTGTGTGTGTGTGTGTGTGTGTGTCTGACTGTATGTGTATGCCATGTCTAGAATTGTCTGCATGACTCAACATTGCAATGAAATTTTAAAGAGCTGCTCAGCGTGAACCCTCCTCCGTGTGCCTGTGTGTTCTGAAGAAGAGGGAGGGGAGGGAGAGGAGAGTGCAGAGGGGGAGTGTGTGGTTATGGGGGGGCTGTGGGGGAGTGTGTGGTGCTGGGGGGGGAGTGTGTGTGGTGCTGGGGGGGAGTGTGTGTGGTGCGGTGGGGGCTGGGGAGGCTGGTGGGGAGTGTGTGTGGTGCGGTGGGGGCTGGGGAGGCTGGTGGGGAGTGTGTGTGGTGCGGTGGGGCTGGGGAGGCTGGTGGGGAGTGTGTGTGGTGCTGGGGAGGAGCGTGTCCCCTGGTGCTCCAGAGGCCGGCGTCTAGCGCCCACAGTCTTCTGCACTAATGCACTATTGATCCGTGTGGCCCTGCCGGTCGGATGCAAGTCTCTCAGGGAGAAGGAAGCCCTTTCACCAGCCACTGTTTCCCGCTCTGTGACCCCCCCCACCATGTTCTTCCTCCACTGAAGGGGTTCCAGAAATGGCCACGGAACATGTCAAGGCCACCATGTCAAGGCCTTCTCCTGAAAAACATGCACAGACGTACTGTGCCAACCCCCCCCGCCCCCCAACCTTCGGCCCTGGGATGACGAGGACGGTGGCCTCTTCCCCTTTTCCTTTTTCCCTTGACCGTTATCAACCATCGCGTCGTGTCTCTCAAGGACAACAACAACTTTAACCACCTTTCAAAGACAACTTCAATAAAAGGCCATGTCTGCAGTTCGAGTTCAGAAAGTTCAGTTCGAGTTGAGAAAGTTCGATAGTGAACTAAAATCACTCTCTCAGCCCGCTGGCAGTAGGTGTCATCTGTTCCCGTCATCTTTTCACCTCCTCTCCAAAATAGAGGGTGATAATAAGGCTGTGCCACTGTGGCCCCAAGGACCATGACGTGACCCCCTTCTTTTTAACGCTGCAGAAACACTCTTTGATTTGCCTAACACGTGTTAAGCTCTCTTTTCCAGAGACATAACAACACTCAGTCCAGACGTTTCCCATTCTCTCTCTGAAACCCTTTTAGACCAGAGCGCATAGGGTGGGAAATGGCAACCGTCTGCATGCCAGGGTGAGCACCCACCCATCCTAATGAATGAAGACAAACAACCCTGCTCAGACCCAAGACCAGACCAGACCAGACCAGGCAGCACAGCACCCTCACATCCCCCAGCCCTGGGCACCTCTGCCACTGCCCTGGGCCCCTTGTTGACATGATGTTGACAGGCCCCACTAATCACATTCTGCTGACCGTGCTGATGTGTGTGTCTATGTGTGTGTGTGTGTGTGTGTGTGTGTGTGTGTGTGTGTGTGTGTGTGTGTGTGTGTGTGTGTGTGTGTGTGTGTGTGAGAGAGAGAGAGAGAGAGAGAGAGAATTACATTTTATGTTAATTGTGCTTGTACATTCTATGTAAACATGCTTTGGCAACGTTGTATTGTATGCAGTCATGCCAATAAAGCCTTTTTTGAATTTGAATTGAGAGAGAGAGAGAGAGAGAGAGTGAGTGTGTGAGTGTGTGTGTCTGTGTGTGTGAATGTGTGTGTGTGAATGTGTGTGTCTGTGAGTCTGTGTGTGTGTGTGAGTGAATGTGTGTGTGTGTGTGTGTGTGTGTGTGTGAGTCTGTGAGTGTGTGTGTGTGTGTGTGTGTGTGTGTGTGTGTGTGTGTGTGTGAGTCTGTGTGTGTGTGTGTGTGTGTGTGTGTGTCCTGGAGCCCCTACCCTAACCCCATCCTGATAAGACTTCATATCTTCACTTGTTTTTTTTGCCGCCAGTTGTTTGTGTTTCTTGCGAAACGGAACGCTCGTCAAGGAGAGCCATTTCCTGGTTCTCTCCCCCGAGATCAATCACAGGGCATTGTCATGGAGCGATAGCATCTCCCCTCTGGGGAAGGGAGGAGGGAAGGAGGGAAGGAGGGAAGGAGGGCAGAGTCGAGGAGGGGACCGGGCATAGCCAAGGGCAAGACCTCGCCCCGGTTCCTCATGCCCCCCTCCCTCCCTCCTCCTCCTCCTCCTACCCTCCTCCTCCTCCTCCACCCCCCCCCACCAGTGAAGGGAGCAGCTGACACGGGGGCCCTGCCCCAGGCGGTCAGGCCCTAAATATGAGCATTGTGTTCAGAAGGGCTTGGCCCCCGCAGACTCACGAGCCAGCTACAGACTGAAGAGGTGCATTGTGGGTTTGAAGCCAAACTGGGTCATCTGACTGCTGGTCATGCATGTCTAGTGCTCATGGCTATGTTCAAGCACGCGACGTGTGCTAAAAATGTAGATCACTAATTGACAATGTTTTTTTTTTGCTGTTGGTTGTTGTGCTATTGCTGTTGGTCCTTCATCACTGGGGTATTCCAATGAACCCAAGAAGCATACGTGCATGCATGCGTGTGGGAGTGACATCTTTTTGTTCTTGTGTGAGTGTGAGTGTGAGCGTGAGCATGTGTGTGTAAGAGTTGGAAAGCTACTGACCCCCGGGGAAGCCGTCCCAGATCTCCAGGCGGTCGTAGCGGCAGTGGACGCCGGCAGGAGGGTTGGGGTCGGGCTCCAGCTCAAAGCTCTCAAACTCCAGCACGATCTCAGACATCTTGGGAGCAAAGATCATGAAGGTGCAGTCCAGCTGGTTGGGATACTTCTCTGGGTAGCCTGGGGACTTGATAACTCCACTGTTAGAGGTGAAGTTTCTGGAACATTCTGGACCTGAAATAAACAAAGAGGAGGGGGAACTTTATTAAAAGTTTATTTTTAAGCTTATTTGTGGTTTGTTTGTGTACCAACAGATTCCAGCATTGATATCCCCATCATTTATTCAGTATCTTCTTCACTTTTCCCCTTTCAACTTGTCCTTGTCTTTTCCCATTGCTTCTCCCTATTTCAGTATATGTGTGTGTGTGTGTGTGTGTGTGTGTGTGTGTGTGTGTGTGTGTGTGTGTGTGTGTGTGCGCGCACAAGTGTGTATATGTGTGCATACACCAAAAGTTAACCCTCATATTACATGTCTGTGCAACATATGACAAACATTGCTTCAAAATGAATGGGAGTACACCCACACCCACCCGCACACACCCACACACGCGCGCGCACACACACACGCACACGCACACGCACACACCCACACACGCACGCACACACGCGCACACACACGCACGCACACACGCACACACACACACGCGAGAGCTCTGCTCTCATTCAACAACAGACAGGTGATGGGCTCGGCTGAGTGAGGTACACACCAAGTGAGTGAGACTGGCAGAAGGAGAAGGAGAAGGAAAAGAGGAGCATGAGAGTGAGAGAAGGAGAGAAGGAGAGAAAGAAGGAGAAGGAAATGGAGAAGAGGAGCACTAGAGTGAGAGAAGGAGAGAAGGAAATGGAGAAGAGGAGCACGAGAGTGAGAGAAGGAGAGAAAGAAGGAGAAGGAGAGAAAGAAGAATATGGAAAAGAGGAGCATGAGAGTGAGAGAAGGAGAGAAGGAGAGAAAGAAGGAGAAGGAAATGGAGAAGAGGAGCACTAGAGTGAGAGAAGGAGAGAAGGAAATGGAGAAGAGGAGCACGAGAGTGAGAGAAGGAGAGAAAGAAGGAGAAGGAGAGAAAGAAGAATATGGAAAAGAGGAGCATGAGAGTGAGAGAAGGAGAGAAGGAGAGAAAGAAGGAGAAGGAAATGGAGAAGAGGAGCACTAGAGTGAGAGAAGGAGAGAAGGAAATGGAGAAGAGGAGCACGAGAGTGAGAGAAGGAGAGAAAGAAGGAGAAGGAGAGAAAGAAGAATATGGAAAAGAGGAGCATGAGAGTGAGAGAAGGAGAGAAGGAGAAGGAGAAGAGGAGCACGAGAGTGAGAGAAGGAGAGAAAGCGCTCTTGAGCAAGCATGGCAGAGCAAATGGGAAGTGCACACATACTGTAACGGTCTTGGGCAGCTTTGCTTAAAAGTGGTAAAGTGTTCTGAGCCCTGTCATTTTGGGCATCTCGCTGGGCCCCTAATTCATGCCCATCAAGAGCCACTCCAGCCTGTCCGGCACGCGCCACCACAGCCAGCGGAGAGTGGCGTCCCCCTCCCCCTCCCTCTCTCTCTCTCTCTTCCTTTTACTTTCTCCCTCTTTTGGTGGTTGGGGAGGAGATGGTTAGTGCACCAATTTTGAGTTTGAAGAGAGCTGACATTTAGTGCCGAACTAGAAATGGGTTTTTCAAACCAGCAGGACATTAATGCCTCCCATTTCTGTCAGTATAGAGAGAGCTTTCAGTGTCTATCCTTCCTTTGTCCCATCGAGCCTTCCGTAGGACTTCTGCTTCTCCGCGGAGGAGACATTGAGCTTAAATGGCCTCAAATGCAGGAGAGCAGCAGGATGGGAGTTGAATTGCTTCAGAGTGGTATTGTGCGAAGGAGAAGAAAAGAGAAAGATATGGAGAAAGGGGTTGCAGAAGACAAATCATAGGTGAAGATGTAGGCCTATCTGTAGTAACTGTCATTGTCATTAGATGGCTTTTAAAGAGTAGCTTTTGTAAGACTTTATAGACATGAATGAGCAGTGTGTGTGTGTGTGAGAGAGAGAGAGGAAGAAAGAATAAAACACATACTCTGTGCTCTTTGGCCCTTTTACAAGAGGTTGAGAAACACCGTGTGAGTAAGAGAGAGACGAGGGTGTAAATTGTGATAAGAAGCTACAGAGACCAATAAAAATGACTCCTGAAAGACCTGCTATCTGTGAGCGACCCAGTCAACCACATCCCATCTTCTCTTCTTTACACAGTCACCATCCCCCAGTCTCTCTCTCTCTCTCTCTCTCTCTCTCTCTCTCTCTGTCTCTCTCTCTCTCTCTGTCCCTTTCCTCTCTTCTCTCTCTCTCTCTCTCTCTCTCTTCTCTCTCTCTCTGCTAAGAGTTCTGGTAAAGTTCCACATGCATTCTTCATCTTCAGCATCGAGGGGAGATGAACTGGTACGCTCTCTTCAAACACAGACTGAAGTCGATGAGCGGTTGCTGTAGATCTGGGAGTTGGCAGTGATGAGTCGGAAAGAACACACTGTTGATTCACCAAGCATTGACTCGGGTATTAATGGAGCCAGTTGTGGGTTTTAGACGGCATTCCTCTCTAGTGTGTGCACAAAGTGTATATATCCCTATCACCAAAACACACACACACACACACACACACACACACACACGCCCATACAAACACACACACACAAACAGGCCCACACAAACACACACACACAAACAGGCCCATACAAACACAAACAGGCCCATACAAACACACAAACAGGCCCACACACACACACACACAAACAGGCCCATACAAACACACAACACACACAAACAGGCCCATACAAACACACACACACTCTTGGGTGGTGAAGACTCCAGTACCGACTCCGTTTCTCAGGGTTTTGCAGTTTATTTAATTGGCCACAAGCCTGGCTTGTTAAGGGAGATCTTACACATACTTTTCTTAGATTCCAACAGATTTATAGATCTGCCTCATAACAAAAGTGTCTCAACTTGCCTCTCCACCCACCCCCAGCCCACTGTGTGTACTTGTGTGTACTGTGTGTACTGTGTGCTCGAAATAATACTCTCAGTGCTCTTTTGAGTCTTGCGTCTGAGTACGCTAAAACACAGTCTAACACGTGGACAGGACATTTACCTTTGGGTTGACGGAGGTGTCAAATCTCCCCCAACCCCCTCCCTCCACCTCTCTCTCTCTCTCTCTCTCTCTGTTGTGGTGGTGTGTGGTGGTGTTGTACGTGTGGTGCTGTTTATTTTGTATTACGTCTGCAAGCTGGGTAATTAGCCAGACCACATAACCACCGGCAGCCCTTCTGCCAGGGAGGTTAATGGCCATGTCAGAGTTATGCACTGTTCAGACACACACACACACACACACACACACACAAATACACAAACACACACACACACAACACACACACACACACAGACACAAACATACTGCCAA
>NC_045168.1:24655687-24665687 GCF_900700415.2 Clupea harengus
GCAGTCCCATACTCTCACTGAGACATGAGGCAGTCCCATACTCTCACTGAGGCAGTCCCATACTCTCATGAGGCAGTCCCATACTCTCATGAGGCAGTCCCATACTCTCACTGAGACAGACATGAGGCAGTCCCATACTCTCACTGAGGCAGTCCCATACTCTCACTGAGACATGAAGCAGTCCCATACTCTCACTGAGACATGAAGCAGTCCCATACTCTCACTGAGGCAGTCCCATACTCTCACTGAGACATGAAGCAGTCCCATACTCTCACTGAGGCAGTCCCATACTCTCACTGAGACATGAGGCAGTCCCATACTCTCATGAGGCAGTCCCTCACTCTCACTCAGACAGACATGAGGCAGTCCCATACTCTCACTGAGACATGAGGCAGTCCCTCACTCTCACTGAGACAGACATGAGGCAGTCCCATACTCTCACTGAGGCAGTCCCATACTCTCACTGAGACATGAGGCAGTCCCATACTCTCATGAGGCAGTCCCTCACTCTCACTCAGACAGACATGAGGCAGTCCCATACTCTCACTGAGACATGAGGCAGTCCCTCACTCTCACTGAGACAGACATGAGGCAGTCCCATACTCTCACTGAGACATGAGGCAGAAAGCAGACTTCACATCTCCCCCGTGTCCCTCTGTCTGTGTGCATTGGGGTGGAGGTCTCACCTGTTTTGAAGATCTCGTAGCGAATGGAGAAGCCGGCTCCATGCGTCTCATAGTCCGACACGAACTTGATGAAGAGCTGGTTGCCGCTGGAGACCACCGGCGAGGGGGCGATCTTACCGCAGTACTTCCCCACCAGCTGCCCGCTCTCGTCCACGCCGTCACGCACCTCCACGTAGTCATACCTGAGATCGACACAACACAACATCTGCCCGTTAGTGTGTGTGTGGGACGACCACAGAGAGAGAGAAAGGACAAAGGGTTGAGAATATGAACACACTATGGTCACCGGCGTGAGCTACATCAGGAAGGATACAAATGTGGCGTGAGACACCGCACAAAACACAGGGGCTCAAACCACCGGGCGTCTACAGGTAAGGGCCATACCAGCTGAGCATACTGAGACATGTAGACCCACACACACACACACACACACACACACACTTCCTCCTCAAATGAAATTCCTGCCCTCGGGTTAGTGGAGAGGAAACTGCCTAATTAAGTGATGTGGGGATGGTTGTGGGGGAGCACATCAGTACCCCAAGATGATACACACACAAACACACACACACACCACACACACACCTACATCTCTGTGGAAAAATGCACATTTCACAGTCACACGGCAGAGCGGATATGTAAAGAGTGGGGATAACATTGGCCATGGAGTAGACAGGCCCTGCATACTGCTCTTAGAGTATGTTAGTTTTGCAATTTGATGTTATTGCTGCTTCTGTTCAATACAGAATATTGAACTGTTGACTGTGTTTGTCGATGCATAAATTGATTTATTAAAGCAAATACTGTGCCTTGGCAAATGGAATGGAGGATGAGAGATGTGCATATAACCACAAGGGATTAAATGGTTCTCTCTCTCTCTCTCTCTCTCTCTCTCTCTCTCTCTCTCTCTCTCTCTCTCTCTCTCTCTCTCTCTCTCTCTCTCTCTCTCTCTCTCTCTCTCTCTCTCTCTCTCTCTCTCTCTCTCTCTCTCTCTCTCTCTCTCTTGTGTGTGTGTGTGTGGTGTGGTGTGCGTGTGTGGTGTCCCACTATGACGAGGTGATTGGTACTGCGTGTGGGACGAGCTCCTGTTTCCATAGCACATAATTGCCATAACGCCTATTTCAAATAAACAGAAGGACTGAGAGTCACTCACTCTGGGGCATTATCTCATTTATTCAACTCCATCATGCACACATCCACAAACACATCCTAAATGCATATGCACACACAAATACACACCGTCAAATGTGTACATGTCAAACACATCCTAAATGCATATGCACACACAAATACACACCGTCAAATGTGTACATGTCAAACAGATCCAAAATGCATCTGCACACACAAATACACACCGTCAAATGTGTACATGTCAAACACATCCTAAATGCATATGCACACACAAATACACACCGTCAAATGTGTACATCCACAAACACATCCTAAATGCATATGCACACACAAATACACACCGTCAAATGTGTACATGTCAAACAGATCCTAAATGCATATGCACACACAAATACACACCGTCAAATGTGTACTTGTCAAAACACATCCTAAATGCATATGCACACACAAATACACACCGTCAAATGTGTACATCCACAAACAGATCCTAAATGCATATGCACACACAATACACACCGTCAAATGTGTACATGTCAAACACATCCTAAATGCATATGCACACACAAATACACACCGTCAAATGTGTACATCCACAAACAGATCCTAAATGCATATGCACACACAAATACACACCGTCAAATGTGTACATGTCAAACACATCCTAAATGCATATGCACACACAAATACACACCGTCAAATGTGTACATCCACAAACACATCCTAAATGCATATGCACACACAAATACACACCGTCAAATGTGTACATGTCAAACAGATCCTAAATGCATATGCACACACAAATACACACCGTCAAATGTGTACATCCACAAAACACATCCTAAATGCATATGCACACACAAATACACACCGTCAAATGTGTACATCCACAAACACATCCTAAATGCATATGCACACACAAATACACACCGTCAAATGTGTACATGTCAAACAGATCCTAAATGCATATGCACACACAAATACACACCGTCAAATGTGTACATGTCAAACAGATCCTAAATGCATATGCACACACAAATACACACCGTCAAATGTGTACATGTCAAAACAGAACCCAGTCCACACAGGCACTTTTGCATCCATATATACCCAATGTATGTGCTCTTTTCAAATGTGTGCTCTCTCAATACAAAAAGATGGCTTTAAAATTTAAAAAAAAATCTCTCATTCCCAAATTACTTTCAAAAACAATTAGCTCACCAATTGAGACCATAGCTTCTAAACTATTCATGACTTTCATTTCATTTGAGGTATTTCAAACATTAGTAGCTGAAACTGCCGAGGCACTTGCCGAGGATCCTGGAGATAATATGCCCTGCTGCTGCAACACCCCTCAGGCTGAAAAGGAATGGTACGGTCCATGTACATTAAAGAGAATATTTGTAAAAGTTCCAAAGACCATCAACCAACCCTGACTTCACACGGTCATTACTAACGAACTGCAGGGGGTGGTAAAGTGTGTCTATCTGTGTGTGTGTGTGAGTGTGTGTGTGTGTGTGTGTGAGAGTGTGTGTGTGTGGCGTGTGTGTGTGTGTGTGTGTGTGTGTGTGTGTGTGTGTGTGTGTGTGTGTGTGGAGTGTGTGTGTGCGCGTGTCTGTGTGTGTGTGTGTGTGTGTGTGTGTGTGTGTGTGTGTGTGTGTGTGTGTGTGTGTGTGTGTGTGTGCGTGTGGCGTGTGTGTGTGTGTGTGTGAATAAATAAATGGGAGAACATGAGAAGCGTGGCACTGGCTGGAATGGGCTCCCCTGAGGGGCTCTGTAATGCAGGGATGACTTCACCCGCCTCTCCCTGTGCACCCCGAACCCACGAGCTGATAGCGCCGTATCCTTCAGCAATCTCACACACACACACACACTCCCTCTCTCACAGACACACACGCCATTCTCACTGCAAACACACACACATATATAGAACAACACTCTCCACACACACACACACACACACACAAATGAATACTGCGCTCACATGCACTCAATACCTGTGCCTACGGTGTAACTCAAAACTCACACACGTTCTCTCCCTCCCTCTTCTACACACACACACACACACACACACACAAAGAGATAGAGAAGGACATCCAATTATTTTATCTTTGATCTGCTACAACAGATATCAAGTAAATACACATGCCAGCTGAGCAATATGGCAGTAACAGGCATACTTAATACACAGTTAAACACAAAGAAACATTCAGCCACACACACACACACACAACTCAGTTAAACACAAAGCAACATTCAGCCAGAAACACACACACACACACAACTCAGTTAAACACAAAGCAACATTCAGCCAGACACACACACACACACACACACACAGACACACACACACACAACTCAGTTGGTTGAGAAAAACCCCATAATTGTTTGGTCTTAGTGGCACCATGATGTCACTCTGTTAGCTTTGGACTGCTTGTGTTGTTTGTGGCGTTTCTCTTTCTCTCTGTGCTCCATTTTCTTTCCTCTCTCTCTCTCCGTGTTTGTTGTTCTTTGACTCCACGCTCTCTTCCTCCAGCCAGGCAGCCAGCTGAGGAAACAGGCCTGGTGGCACTGGAGGAGTCATCCCCCCCCACCCCACCCCCCTACCCACCCCCTCTTTGTTTCTCACAGTTCCTCTCCTCACGGGCTTTAGCGTGGGTGCCCACTTCATCACGCTACATTTGCATTTGTTGTTGTTGTGTGTTTATTTGTGAGCTTTTCTCAGGCTTTTAGCTCTCATAATGGCTCCAAATAATAAAAGCCTCTCTATCAAGTCCACAATCTGTATGGATGAAGGAGGGGTGGGTGGGTGGGGGGGGGGGGTTGTGGGGGGTAGTGTTGCTGTCATTCTCCCATATTTCTCTACTTTCTTGATGGGTTTGCCAAGTTGGAAAACACAGGGTTGAGAAAGCTGCTCCCCCTAGCATATGTGCGCACATATCTCTCCTGTATTTGTGTGTGTGTCAATGAATGCCCACAATGATGATCCAAGGGCAAACTACAGGGTTTGTGTTATTGCCTTCTGTTTCTGGTTGTGAGAGGAGTCAGGCCAAAGACAATAGGGTTTGTGTGAGAGGCTGCTCTGCATTGCTCTGCATTGCTGCTGGTGGGTGGCAGTGTCAGTGCTGTGCCCTGCTGGGTGTGAGGAGAGCAGTCGCTCAGCCACAGGCTCATCCACTCACAGCTCAAGATGGAGAGCATCAATCTTCTGTGGCTGAGCTAAGCAGCCTTGCTCTCTTGCTCTTGCTCTTTTTCTCTCTCTCTCTCGCTCTCTCTCCCTTTTCTCTCTCTCTCTCTCTCTCTCTCACTCACTCTATCTACTCTCCCTTTTTTCTCTCTCACTCTATCTACTCTCTCTACTCTCCTTTTTCTCTCTCTCTCTCTCTCTCTCTCTCTCTCTCTCTCTCTCTCTCTCTCTCTCTCTCTCTCTCTCTCTCGCTCTCCCTTTTCTCTCTCTCTCTCTCTCTCTCTCACTCACTCTATCTACTCTCCCTTTTTTCTCTCTCTTTCTCTCTCACTCTATCTACTCTCTCTACTCTCCTTTTCTCTCTCTCTCTCTCTCTCTCTCTCTCTCTCTCTCTCTCTCTCTCTCTCTCTCTCTCTCGCTCTCCCTTTTCTCTCTCTCTCTCTCTCTCTCTCACTCACTCTATCTACTCTCCCTTTTTTCTCTCTCTTTCTCTCTCTCTCTCTCTCACACTCTCTCTACTCTCCTCTCTCTCACTCACTTTTTCTCCCAACCCCAACTCAGCGTTTCTGGCTGCACCTCCAGAACTCTCCTCACTCCCCTAACTCGCCTCCTTCCCGAGCCTACATGTGCTGCCAAGGCTTTAAAAAATTGATGTGAAGGATACACTGCAGAGAACAGACGGAGCAGGAGAGAGAGAGAGAGAGAGAGAAAGTCAGGAGCAGTGACTGTGAGTGAGCGAGTTAGTGTGTGTGTGTGTGTGTGTGTGTGTGTGTGTGTGTGTGTGTGTGTGTGTGTGTGTGTGTGCGCGTGTATGAGAGAGAGTGAGGGGTAAAGAGTCAGACAGCTTGGGCAAGCTGTTGAGAAAAAAAAAGTTTCCCCCACAGCATGTCCAGAGCAATCTGCATAAATATCCCAGTCAGTCACTGAAGGTTGTGTAAGTCACTTTATGGGATGGCTAGTATCCCACGGCCAGCAGACGCCACAGCAGGACTCTTTAACACGATCCTCCAGTGGACTCAATTCTCACACACCCCTGCCTCTCTGCCTCTCTGCCCCCTGCTCCTGCTAACACATAAAACTCTCGCACCTCCAGAAATCCTGTTTATAGCATTTTTACTCAGGCACATCATCCAGTCTCACTCAGGGAGGACCCCCATAAAGAGCAGCGTGGCGTGGAGGATGAGATGCAGATGGCTGGATGGAGGGAGGCGCCGAGGAGGGGACAGACTGGGGAGGGCCTGGGGTCTCACCACACTCTCAAAGGAGAAAGAGATGCGCATAATTCTGTCTGATGTCCTCACACACACACACACACACACACACACACACACACACACAGTCATCCACATGTATCAGTCATTGTCTCCCACATACACACATATAATCTAAGTAGAGGGCGCATTATTGAGTCTGCAGGCCTCCAGTCCCTGAGCATGTGTGCGTCCAAGCGCCCGTCATCTGGAGTGCATTACAGGTCTATTAGCAGGGGCCGTTTTATAGCCGCAGAACGAGTCTGGCCTGGCAGGCTGAGTGGCTGTACAGAACAAGTGTTAAAGCTCTTGCAGGCAGCACCTGTGGAGACCCAGGGAGGAAGAGGAGAGAGAGGAGGCAGCCCCGGCCTGAGGAAGAACGCGAGACAATCACGCACGCAAGATGTGAAGTGAGGGATGTTTAACCATAACTGAGCATTTTGATAAATGCAGGCGGTCGTGAGACATGCGATGGCGCGCTTCACAACCCTTAAACCGTCTCCTAGTCTGACATCCTGTCTCATGTCTGATGTCCTGTCTCGCTCTCTACATCTTCACAACCCTTAAACCGTCTCCTAGTCTGATGTCCTGTCCCATGTCTGATGTCCTGTCTCGCTCTCTACATCTTCACAACCCTTAAACCGTCTCTTAGTCTGATGTCCTGTCCCATGTCTGATGTCTGATGTCCTGTCTCCCTCTCTCCATCCAAGCACTTCACTTAAAGATCCCCATGAGGCCAGGCTGTTTTATTGTTTTTTTGCTCATCTCCAGACAATGCCTTACAGGGAAGGCCTTGACCCCCTTGTCAAAGAAATTAATCTGACTGGGCCAGCTGGTGTGTGTGTATGTGTGTGCGTGTGTGTGTGGAAGGTTCCCCCACCCATCATAGCTACCTAACCAGCCACTCTCACCAGCACATGCTCAAGTGCACACAACACACACACACACACACACACACACACACACACACACACAGAGAGAGAGAGAACAAACCCATAGATACACTCAGAAACGCATCTGAGCAGGTGAAAATAGACTGCAGAATTCAGAGGGGAAATCAAAATATAAAAGCAGTGGAATCTAATTCTCAGTGACCTTCTCAACACTGCTGCACAATGTATCACCAACCTACTGTCTCCGGGGAAGCAGTGCTGTCAAACCAGCCCATTAGCACTAATACATTCAGCCCCCAGTCAGAAACACTCACGCAGGGAGGAAAACCTGGCTCCAAGCATCCCACTGCAGCTACTCTCAGCCCACACCACACCACAGTCCCACCTCTCTTAAGACACCGGAAGTGACCTTTAGCATTTTCTAAACAATGTACGTTTTTCATTTATAAGCTGTAATACCATTTTTATCTGAGCCGGATCTACGATTATAAAATCACACTGCCAAGGCTGGCGTAGTCAAAGATGTTTTACGTTGTCTGAGTTTGGGTTGGAGTTGTATGAAAATAAACTCGCTGTATATCTAAATAATCTTTTGTTTTGATAGTCACGAAAGCTGTCATGAAGTCTTCCCCCGAAACGTCGAGAAACATCAGCTCAATGTTTGAAAAACATATCTCAGGGTTAAACAAACCCCTTTCAGAAAAGTCTAAACATGAGTCCCAGGCCTGCCACAGAGGGCCCCCCAGGGGAGAGCTCTCCAGGAAAAGACCTATTGTCAGCTGTCAAAGGTGTCAAACTATGTCGAGCGCTAACGAGAGCAACACAGTAACAAACCTCCACACGGGGGGGACCTCTGGATTCAACATTGCTGAAGTTTGCCAAGAAAGGCTGAGACCGACCAGCTAATCCTGACTGTTTCCAGTTCCCCCTCCTTCCTCTTTCAATCTGATCTGGCTTATTGCTGAAGTCCTTCTCTCAAATAAGACATCTATTCACTCTGTTGGTTGAGAGAGTCTTGAAGGCCAGCAGCCTGTGTGGAGCGAGAACCTAAGACACTCAGGCTCCCCTCCGGTCACTAAGGAGTCAGTCAAACAGTGATATGGTAAAACACTGTGTAGTACATCATTGTGTAGTACATCATTGTGTAGTACATCATTGTGTAGTACAGCATCGTACTGGCTTGTGATCAGATATGCCAGGGGGTGCAATACAATTGTAACTAAACTCTTCCAGCAGATAAAGGGAAAGAACTAGAATATAATACCTTTTCATATCAACGCAAAAAAAAACAGGTCTTGGTTGGACCTCACAGAGTCTTAAATGCTCTGCCCCAAGTTCTACACAGAGTATGGTCTGTTCACCATATTTAGTTTTGCTTGTTTCTTAGGTTGGTTCATTTTGGTTGAAATTGCACGGCAGAAGGTGCATGCAAACTCACAGAACTGACAGAGAGTATTGGTGAAAGAGAGTATTGGTGAAGAGAGTATTGGTGAAGAGAGTATTGGTGAAAGAGAGTATTGGTGAAAGAGAGTATTGGTGAAAGAGAGTGTTGGTGAAAGAGAGTATTGGTGAAGAGAGTATTGGTGAAAGAGAGTATTGGTGAAAGAGACTATTGGTGAAAGAGAGTATTGGTGAAAGAGAGTATTGGTGAAAGAGAGTATTGGTGAAAGAGACTATTGGTGAAAGAGAGTATTGGTGAAGAGACTATTGGTGAAGAGACTATTGGTGAAGAGAGTATTGGTGAAAGAGAGTATTGGTGAAGAGAGTATTGGTGAAGAGAGTATTGGTGAAGAGAGTATTGGTGAAAGAGAGTATTGGTGAAAGAGAGTATTGGTGAAAGAGAGTATTGGTGAAGAGAGTATTGGTGAAAGAGACTATTGGTGAAGAGAGTATTGGTGAAGAGAGTATTGGTGAAAGAGACTATTGGTGAAGAGAGTATTGGTGAAGAGAGTATTGGTGAAAGAGAGTATTGGTGAAGAGAGTATTGGTGAAAGAGAGTATTGGTGAAGAGAGTATTGGTGAAAGAGAGTATTGGTGAAAGAGAGTATTGGTGAAGAGAGTATTGGTGAAGAGAGTATTGGTGAAAGAGACTATTGGTGAAAGAGAGTATTGGTGAAAGAGAGTATTGGTGAAAGAGAGTATTGGTGAGGTCGCCTCTCATCAGTGGGTTTTTCCTTCCCTCCCTCTGATGCCTGCCGCCGTCCGTTATTTTTCAGCCGCGCCCTGGATGTGGAGTTTAACCAAGAGCTCCACTGACTGGCAGCAGAGCTTTCATCTCCATGGACAGGAGCCAAAACGCTGTGTAGCTGTGTGTGTGCGTATGTGTGTGTGAGAGTGTGTGTGTCTGTGTGTGTGTGTGTGTGTGTGTGTGTGTGTCTCTGTGTGTGGGAGATTGTGTGTGTCTGTGTGTGAGTGTGTGTGTGAGTGTGTGTGTGTGCGTCTGTGCGTGTGTGTGTGTGTGCGTGTGTGTGTGTGTGTGTGTGTGCGTGCATGCATCCATATGGGTGCATACTGTCACCACACCCTAAAAGACGCAGCTGTGTAGAAACTCCAGCGAGTGTGGCCCCTCTTGATGTCATATTTTTAGAGCCCAAATCAGAGTGTGCCTCTACTGAGTGTCAATTAGGATTAGCAATGATGGATCGGCTGCATGTTCAACGATTAGCTTACTAATGGACTGCAGAGAGATCAGTGGATTCCTGCAATCATATTAATTAACTAGTATTTTCACTAAAATTATGCCAGTGTGCTTTCCTGCAAAACACAGTGGTTCTTAATATCCAAACGTAGCACACAGAAACTAAACGAGAGAAAGAGAGAATGCCTGTTTTAGTAGCAGGGCATTCGATTGCCTCTTTT
>NC_045168.1:24675687-24708187 GCF_900700415.2 Clupea harengus
ACAGAGGCACAGGAACACCAAAGAGTGGAGCCGTACTTACACAGTTTCCTTAGTGGTTTCAATAGCAGAGCTCAAATGTTCTCTTGCCTGATTTTGTTGATAGATTGTCTGTTTTCAGGAGCTATGTATCATGAGTGTTCCATTTGCTGCTTATTAAATTAAACGTGGTGTGCTGAGGTCTACACTGTGGCTTCCTTCTCCTGTCTAGCCATCTGATAAGGAAGCCATTTGAGCCATCAACAGTGTCCATTATGCAAAGAGATGCTAAAGTGCCCAGTTTCTATTCAATCAAAAAAAGATGGCAAACATCAAATATCACTGCATGTTAATGCCCGCTAAACCCGTACAACAAACCAATGTGCTCACTGCTCAGGTAAGGAACTGCTTCATGAATAAGTGAAAATTTTATTTGAACACGAGTGACCGGTCATGAAATGAAAACAAAAAATAAAGGAATTAATTATGGAGTTGAATATCAAAGCAAAAACAAATCCAAGGCTATGTTAGAAGCTTAAAGGTGACCCTATTTAGCGACAGAAAGGCCGTGTGAAACACATATATAATCAGGCACAACCCGTACGGTTGATTGTGTTTCACAGACGTCGCTTCAGGTTAGCAGTTAGTACACCTTGTAATACTTTAGTTTATAGTGCGTGACCATATAAATTGGCATCATGCTTTCTGGCTCCCCTCCAAGCACAACAGTGTATTTGGCGGTATATTCCTTTACAAATGGACAAGCTACAAACAAACTACATATGTGGGAAATCTGGGTATTCGGCATATGGAACCAACCTAGACTACTTTCGGTAGGCTAAATGATACCCGCCCAATTGGTCATTACAGTCCCTGGAACGAATGGCAGGCCGGCATTTAAAGGTAGGGTTGCTCCTTTCACGAATCATGGACGTTTTGAGATTAACATCTTTTTGAAAAAAAAAGTACGTTTCACTTTCAAGAACAATAGAAAAACAATATACCTTACTGTATGTTTCTAAGTTGTGACTAAGTATGGCGGGAGTTTTAGGTGCTGCATGCACTGGGAAACCAGGCAGCGATGGTGGTGGCAAACCCCTGGCTGACAAACTATGCCAAGTTCATTCAGGCAAGTAAGTCTTACACACTTTAAAAGTCAGTACAATATATAAATGTACTGATAAATAGCCTACAGCAATCCATCAGTGAATCAAAAGCGCTGGGAACCGAGTAGTGGCTGAAGAGCCATAGAGTAACAAACACTACCTTTCCGGCATAAACAATATAATCAAACAGAAACGGGAGGAGGTAGCCAGCCCAGGATTCATGTTGGATACCATGAAGATCCATCGCATTCTGATGGAAATATGCTTAATTTCATATAATACAACGAAATATTGCATGAATCAATATCACTGATATTCTGGTGTAGGCTACAGGCACAATGGGGCTATCTCGAGTTCCCAGAAATCAGCTTTCATTTGTCACGACATGGTGAGCAATGATAAGATGGAACCGAGAGACGGTTAATATTAGCAAAATGCTTAAGCTACAATCATGTAGAGTAATGAGAGAGAGAGAGAGGCCTCGTCGTCTCATCCTTAAATATTTGACATGCCGCCAGGTGGCGCAGTTTCATGAGGAATCTGGAACAGATAAGCGTGCAGTAGGCTACTCACTTGCATTCCCTGTCCTCAAGATCGAAATGTGGATTGAAGTTGATTAGAATTCGCTGGTTAGGTCCTGGAGCCGTGATCACCCACACGCACTTCTGCGACGGATAGTAAGACATTGGATATCCAGGCGAAGTGAGGTAATCTGCAGTTGTGATTCTGATGTTATCCCCGCATTTGTCTGGTACAGAAACAGGTGAAATTAATTAATAAACAAACCAGAACAGCTTTTAAGAAGTAAAGGCCCTAAACTGACCTTTCAGAAGATAATAAGCGACACCCGCGGCAGCGGGGATTTGCTGTTTTAAGTCATCTCTTAAAAATGTAGCACTTGCTCTTGCAACACATTTTCTCGGGGACATGTCAGGTTGCGTTCTGTTCGCCGTACTAGGCAATCTGACCTCAAAAACACACTTTTCCACATTATTCACAAGAATACGAAAAAAAAAAAAAAAAACTTTTATGGTTTCCGAGGCTCATTACGGAAACATTAACGTGGGACTTTTAATTTGAGTGGTCTATTGTTAAATAACTAAAGCCAACCTGAAAAACTTAAAAGGTCACCTCAACATTATTCACTTTATTTAACATGTATTGCAACTTCTTGTTGCTTCCTTAATTAATATAGTTCGGGATGTGTTCCACTGTGTAGGCGAAATACACTTTTACACCATACTGAAACACATAGTTCTCTGGAGATAACTTTGCAATCTACTCATTGGCAGTGGCGTTAAATCCAATAGTCCAATCCAACAGTTAAATTAATCAGTCGACTTCCACCATTTGATTTTTATATAACTCTTGTGGAGCCCTGAGATGTATTTCGGATGAAAATAGAAGTGTTAGCGTTAATAGCGTTTGCCATCATTTCTGTCCAGTCTCAGTGTCGGTGGCTGATTTTCCCCTATAAAACAGACTATCTGACTTTTGATTTTGGCATGGAGTGTTTAGGCCTAGAGTCATCTAAACGTCAACAGTTGTACTTAGTAATCTTCACCGAGTCTTATACTTAAATACAATTCTCATCAGCGGACAGGATGGAGATGTGGGGACTTCCGAATTTAAACCACTGGCATAGTGGTCAAATCTCTATTTGCTAACATAAATATGATACGATTAAATGTACTATGTGAACTTATTTTGAGCTGGGATATTTAGTTAATTACCAATGCCTTGCCAAATATAAAACAATAATGCCCGTATGTTACATGAAGGTGACAGTCCACCTTACGGCCTATTGGTTTATCTGTACAGCTAAGTGTGGAATATTTTCTGAGAAAAGAATATTTCCGAGAAGAGAGAAACAAATGTAAACTGACAATGAAACAATTTTGTTTCTTTGAGGGTATGGGGCCTACACCCGTTGCTTTGAACCATGTCGTCTTTCAAGGGACTGACCCATTCCGTTTTCGAAAGTCAGTTAGATAATGCTGAAATATGAAATATTAGTTTGGCGGCAGCAAGCAGCCTATATTTCAGCCCGCGATCTTTCAACAATGTATAATCGCAATATTAAAGATATGGTCTTTATTAAATGTTTTCCCCCCAGAAGAGAGGCTGTACTAGAGAAGTTCGGCGCATTTGCACATTTCAGCAGGTGAGTAGTGCAGCCTGAGCGCCGGTGACAGGACGCCTTAGTCCCCGAAACACACTTTAGACAGAGAATGTATCAGCGATCACTTACCATTTTTGAAAGCCCTGGCGACGACACAGATTCCCGTTAATAGGATCAACGCTAATCCACAATGCATCCTTGTTCCCAGGGTTGTATTGTTTTAATAATAACAAAACAGGAAAATAAACAAAATTCCTCTTTGGGTTATATGATTTAATCCTCTCGATGAACTGTGGTTTAACGAAAGGAATCAGAACTCAAATGTCTTTGCGTTGAAGAAACTCGTCTTGTTCTGTGTTTTAGGTTGTCTGCATCCTGTCCTTTAGTTCTGGTTTCCCCTGTCCTTTTCCAGCCGTGTTCCTTTCTCAAACACTGGTCTTGCCATTTCCTTGAAGAGAAGTCTAGCCCGGTAAAAGAAGAATGCTTAATAACACGCCAACAATTCTTGCTCCAACTCCTTGGAAATGATGACCAAGCACGCGTAATCCTTCGCTGTTAAGGAGAGAGAAAGATATTGAGAATAAGTGACGTCTTTCTTGGGATATGACTATCGAGATAAGGAAATCACCCCTCGCGTAGTTACCCGGGCGTTCTGCTTAGCCTCAAGTCTGACAAGACACGAGCTAGTAACACAAACATCTGGTGACTGGCATTGCCATAACAGTGTCTAAAGCGAGGGATACACCCCCTAAATTGCAACCGCTTTTCTTCTTTTTTTCCGTGCGCGTCGCTCTAGCAGGCTGCTGAATCCCGGGTCTCAGAGGGGTTTCTGATTGGTTTGATTACAGCAAGGCGAAGACCAACCTATGGAGCCCCCTCCCGCTCCCTTTAAAATAGGAGAAAGGTCTGCTAGTTCGGTACGCGGATCCACTCTTAATAGCAACACAGAGAATGACTGACTGGCGAAGTTCCCTCTCCATTGGGCTCTTTAGAGTCGCAGCACTGAAGCTGTTTTGCATATAAGACTAAACCTGCTTAGAAACAAAAGCACGAAAACCGCGGTATCAGGGCAAAGCCCGTGAGAAAAGAGCCCGATACCTCGTCTGTTTGTGTCAATTCGTCTTCTTTAAACCACATTTACTTTTATTTACACTACTCTCTAAAAGGAAAGGAAACGTATTCAGTTTATTAACGCTCTAAAAAAAAGGTGTTCAAGCCTGTTACAGGGATATGCGGTTTATCTTTTTTTAAGGTTATCAAAATATTCTGGTTAAGGCTTAGGTGCTTTTTGTCCAACCCGTACGCTACTGTATTCGTTACCTATGTCAGCCACAAAACATTTATACGTTTTGGTTTTGGCCTATTATCTACTACACGTGGCAAACAATTATATCATATATCACAACTGCACCAAAACAGCGTTTCACTATGCGTGCATCTTGCGCATGAGGCATATTCTAGCTAATATCCTGACGGGGAAGCGGGGATCTCGGCGCGGTGTGTAGGCTATTCTACCTGTCAGGCTGGCGAGTGCGCATGCAGACACACATACGATCATGGAGGTTTTGAGAACATTGTTTTTCTTACTAGTCGTACGAGACTGTTTTTAGCTTGGGTAGCCAACAGGTTAACGAAGAATAACGAATACTCCAAGAAAGTCTGCGATGCCTTGACTCGTCTGGCTTTACTTTGCCGAATAGGCTACATAACCTGCAAGTATAGGCAGTGATGCGCAGCAACTGCAATTTCTGTAAATTGTCTCAATAAAATAACGTTTTACTTCAGTAAAAATTAAGCATATTTCAACTAAATCCTCCTTTTTGGCTGAGATTGTAGCCGTTTTAAAACAAATACTTTCCGCGCGTGTACACCTGGTCTCTGCATATTTCGACTGTTAATACAGGCACAAAAAATTAATAAATCGATGTCACCTGCTAGAACCACAATCGGTAGTTATCCACAAGCGTTTACCAACTTACCACTTATCAGTTATTCACAAGATTTTACCGACAACCAGCTACACAATGTATTTAGAATGCCAGGGATGTAGACCGTCCAAAATCCGTAGCCTCTGCTGCGCTGCTTTTAGTGGTCCGTGCGTTTTTTTTACTCCGTACTCAGCCCGTCGAACCCAACAAGATTGTGTGCAGCACCTTGTAAATGCGCTCCAGTGGGCGACCAAACAAGGTTACGTTTTCTAACTTCAAAATAGCAAAAATGCAGCAGGAGTAGGTCGGAGGCTTGGCAATTCAGACAACACAGAGGAATGCGAAGTGAGATTCGCCCCATCCTTTATGAGCAATGTTGTTATCGTTTCCCACTGACTGTGCATTTCTACCTTGTGATGAACTGTACATGCTAACCGTTTTTACCCGAAAAGTCAGCTCCGTGGTTCGTGTCTCGTGTCTCACGCACCAAACGACTCCCGTCAGCGATTTATCCGATGGAGATTTGTCAAGTGTCTGGTCACTGGTGGCCACAGCACTTTTACCGTAAGCCAAACAACTGATTGTAGCTTACAAATATCCATGGCACTACACAGGAGCATGAATGCAGCTATACATAGGTCTATACTATTGTAATTATTACGACAATTATGTTATCTCTGCAGACCAATAGGCCTATACACAAGTTCGTTTGTTGTTGATGTTTACATTAGCCGAACCTTTAGATTCCATTGAACTACCGACCTTCACGGCACGCGACAATTAGTCATTGGCATTGTCATGGAAGTCAAAGTTTAAGAGTCAGTTCTCATGAGCTTTTTGATCCGGGTCAGTTGAGTGTTACTAACTTGCTTCCTCGTTAATAATGGAGGATAATTTAATGTTTACGCTATTCTGCCTCAAATGACGAAAACAATCGTTTACAGAATGTTGAGTGGACACATTCATTTCTGTAAATAGCATACAAAAAGAAAAAAATGTGGGGGTCTCTTTGTCCCAGTATAGTTTTTTTTATAAATGTGGATCTTGTTATCTATGTTGTTGTTGTTTGGTGCTGTATGAGGTAGGCCAAGTACCGTGTCAGTCCGAATATTTCAGAGTTGTCTTTCACATGCGTGACACTCTTGTTTGACTGTGGTATTCTGGCTGCATGCTGTTACCGCGGGTGCGTTGAAGACAACCAGCGACAGGGAGTAGGCTATAGTCTACTCTACAACATGGGGACATACTTTCAATAGACTCCGTGATGTCTCGCCGTATTCAACGTAACATGAATAAAGGCACACTAAGATGGTAATGAATAACGATGAAGTCACTGCAGAACGCCGAGGTGCATTTATAGCGAAACACTGACCGCCTCATTTGAAAGGGTGGGAAACTGGCATACAGCATTCTTCCATTCTTGACCGGCTTCTCCTGTAGGGGGTGTCCTACACGTCGACAAATGACTCGTCATTTGGTTCGCTGTCCTTAAGTGTTGGGGTGTCTTCCCAGTGGCCTCCACAATACAAGATGTGTAGGATTTTCTACTGGGATTGTTGAAAAAGCTACTTAAATGTTAATGACCTTTGTTAGAGATAAAATAAACAATAGAAAGTTAGTTGTGAAATGGCTTTTACAACATATACTATTATAACAATAACATATTATAGTTGCAGATGAAAAGAAGAAGAACAAAAATTATATTTTAAGTGAGTTTTGTTACTATTGAAGGCAGTTATACTGCAGCTGTGTTGACATGCTGTTCTTGTGCTACTTTCGTAGGTGTATGGAAAGACCTCATTACCAAGGTTCACACTTCTGGCACCTGCTGGTAATTCTTTTCTGCGGAATTTCTCCCACACAATTGTTCTGACTCGGTTCATCAACAGTACACCAAGTAATACACTAGTTTTACAGACACCTGGTATTTGAGTAGTTTTTTTTTGTCTGGCCCCTACCATTTTCAGTCTTGGCTTCATACATTGCCTTGATTGTACAGATAGGATAGAACTTGTAGGCCTACTACTTGCATTGACTTTCACATGAAGTGTCTTTAATAATTATCACTGCAAGGGCATGAATGTGAACTCTGTTTGGGTTTTCTTGTTCACTTGAATGCTACAACATCGAAACGCTGAGTAGCTCTGATAAGCACAAGTGTTCTCCTTAAACAAGGTGAAGCAAAGTTTGAATATAATTAAGAAAGAAGGCCTGACAAGCTATAGGAAATGTCTTAACCAAGGACCAAGAACGGTACAATGAGGGGTTGTTTTATTTTGGCGATGCTAATGCAAAAACAAACAGAATTGAATGGAAGAGAAGAAAGACTGAGAATGAATGGGTAGGAAATAATTCAAAATGTGAGAAGGCCATTTGCAAGAGACACATTTGCAATGACATTCAGTAGAGCATGGAGGTGGCATTAATATGCATAACCTAGCAAGAAAATATTGAGGCTTCCTCAAGGGAGGGAGGAGGAGACTGATGATCTCTGAATTAGTAATGAGAAACATAGGAGTCTTGTTTTGTCTGTTTGTGTGTTCCCTTATTTGAGTCTGTGTCTGTGGCTTAGATCTTCTTCTTACTGTCTGATCTGTAGCACGGCCAATTACCAATCCAAAAAGCCTAGTCAGACAATCTATTCCTGTGCAGAATTCTATCACTTAATTGCCTTATTTACACAAAAGGCAGGAAATGGCCTTGTTTCTTGGGTTACTATAGGTGCAATAGAAATGGGAAGTCAGAGGTGAAGAGAGGAGGAGTACTGGATTGGGCAAAACCATCCCTGCACACATAATGCAGCTTCTGCTGTGTCTTGAAGGAGGACAGAACTTTTGGGGGAATCTGGCTGACGGACCAATCAGTGAAAACAAAACACCCTTTCTGTCTCTCTGGAAGTTCCCCTGGTGGCTGTTCTCTGCTCTGCCAGTAAATAAGCACACACACACACACACACACACACACACACACACACACACATTCCGATTTGTGGTTTTCTGTTGCATGTCAAGTGGCTGATGCTGGACTCTGCACTGCATAATGATGAGTTCAATCAGTTGTTTTAGTCGTAGGTGTTTCAATTACTGAATATCACAGCTTTCACTGCCCACCGCGAAGCCCATTTCCACATGGAATAGGATTTCATCTTGGGCAGCCGCCCTTGAGAACAGATTGAATGGACAGAATAGCCGTTGGGAGAGTGAACTGACAGGATCAACTGAACAGAATCTGGCAGAATTCCATCAGAAGAACGAGTGGAATTGTAAAACAAAATAAAATCAGTATTCATTTTTGCAACACACCCACCCAGATAAAGTGAAAAGGTATCGCCCCACCTCAATCTCTTAGGCCTTCTGCACTGACCAGTATTGATATTCAGTAACCTCCACTTGAACCTTAGTAAGCAGTAAGGTGACCATTTGAACAGGAAGTCCTCCTGAAATCTCATACACTGATCTGCCTCTAGGCACGATCAAAACTGACCGAGGAAACGGACACCTTCCTTTCCTCTCTTCAATACCCACATCCTTCTGACTGTTGTTCAGTCAATAATTATCTCAACAGGTGGCCGGGCTTGCTAACCTCCACCCCCCCCCCCCCCCCCCCCCACCTACATCAAGAGGAGGGTTAAAGTCCCAGACAGGGGGAGGCAGACCAGTATAGTGAACCCTCAGCAGAGATCCCAAAGCCCCCTGTCTCACTCATGAAGACACAGGAAACCAGTCTACAATGTGAGCTGCCGCTCAGACAGAGTAGATTGGCTGATATGACAAGAAGGTCTCACTGTGCAAGATGAGATGCTAAACCTTTTGTGTTTAAAGGACCTTTAGCACATATCCTTTAGCACATTTATGTGAGAGGACGTTCAATCTTTGTACGTGTGTGTGTGTTTTGGGAGAGTTTGTGTTGTGTCAAACAATGTTTTTTTTTCATTTTAAACCTTTAGTGATTAATTTTCTCTGATTGTTTGCAATTAAACTTTACATTAAATAATTGACAAACTTTTTTAACATAGCAATGGAGTAATGCAGCAATGTACTAGTTTGTCATTGTAACGCAAGACATTTCTGACATGTTCAGCTGAAGGAACATTTAGTATGGCGGGCCTTCCTTTGGTCTCGACCTCATTGTTTTGTCCATATCTGTCAAAATCCACCTATGCAATTCTGACGACAGTGGTACAGTGGTAGAGAAGTCGTTTAGTAATCAGAAGGTTGCTAGTTCGATTCCCTGTCGAAGCGTCCTTGAGCAAGACACTGAACCCCTAATTGCTCCTGATGTGCAGTGTGCCATCAGTGTAAATGTAAAATGTGTATACATTGTAAGTCACACATATGTAAGTCGCTTTGGATAAAAGCGTCTGCTAAATGACTAAATGTAAATGTGACTGTTCAGAAAAACGAGGAGAAAAGGTAAACAAAAGTGCTACCAACCAAAAACAAGGAACTCCATCACTCCAACTCACGGTGGTGTCAAGAGAGTGTCCCTTTGAGATACAAGCCTGTCCAAGAAGATAGATAAAGATGGACAGGGGCTGAGGCACGGCTTCGACACTGAGGTGAGCTGAACATTAACGTTAACATGTAGGTTATCAGAAGTGGCCCATCACTCACGGATGCTGAGAGAGCAAATACTCTTCTCCAACAGAGACATGTTCTCTAAGGAGAGAGGAGAGGAAGGAGGGTGACCAGGAACAAAAGAGAGAGAGAGAGAGAGGGGCCAAAAGTGAGTACACTAAGAGAGACAGAAAAATAGGAAAGACGATAGCAGCACTAGAATAGAAATAAAGAAATAGAAATATCCAAATTCAGAGAAAGAACGCCTGTGTGTGTGTGTGTGTGTGTGTGTGAGGTAAAATGACTAAGATTGTTAGGAGAGGAAGCCATGGTAAAAAAAAAGAAAAAGGGAGCCACTTGGCAACGGCGGAAGAGTAAATGAGATCCAAAGCTAAATGCATGTGGTTAGGACAGGGGCCATGCACTCTGTGAGTTCACAGAAAGCCCACAGGAGCGCAGGCCCAGGCAGACAGCCCCGTAAACCCCATGACTGGCTGCCAGTCGCCCTCTCACGCTCATCCTCTTGCAGCGCCTCACGCTGCAGGCCTTGGACCGGAGACAAAAGCGACAACATGCCGCAGACTCCCATGTCATATTTTACGGCTAATTACGAGTCGTTTGACGAGAGGGAGTTTGCCTCACAAAGGCCGAAAGGATTAGGAGGAGCCTTGCTGTGTGGTTCAAACAGAAAGCATATGGTGGGAGGAAATCTGTGCAAGGTCCGGGCAGGCACTTAAGTGAGCTTTTCTCAACAGCAAGGCAAACATCAGAGCGAGAGAAAAAAAAATGGAAGAATGAAATGGAATAAAATTTCACTTTATTCACGTTCTCTCTTGGAGTATATCAGAATGTAGTAACAGCTCAGTAATTAGAGAGCTTAAAGTAAAGGAACATAAGGGGGAAAAGACTATGACTGTGTATGTGGAGACAAAGATGGTCTTTTATGCTCCGTGTCTGACATCATCATTGTCACTGACCTCTTTTGACCCCATTTGTTGAAGTCATACTCTGGAAATGAGGTCATATCTTTTCATCGAGTGTACCTCTCCAGGACTGTGTTTTAAGGTGTGTGTGTGTTGTGTTGTGTGTGTGTGTGTGTTGTGTTCCAGGGCTGTGTTTTAAGGTGTGTGTGTGTTGTGTTGTGTTGTGTTGTAGGAAGGGTGTCAAACAAGTCTGTTAGCCCTTAAAGCTCCACACAGGTTATCTCCTCAACAAATCCTCTGCAATCAGCTTCATGTCATGTCAAGTCATGACATGTGAGACACGTACTCTTTGGAAATGAGATTCCGCACTCGTGGCTCATGAAGAGCTATTTGTAAGACGTGGACATAATTCCTGTCAGTTCCATTCCGGAGAGGGCAGCCAAGAGAGGATACTTTGTCTTTTTTCTTTCATCATTTGAGTAGATGCCATGCCTTGACCCACACAAAACATGCCCCTTATCGATTTCACTATGTTTGCCAGATGACAATGACATATGGGATGGCCGTTATCATTTTGGTTAAAAAAAAAGAAAACAAAAGACAAAGCATCATAATGTATGTCAGGATCTGGCGCTGACAGCCAAGATGGATGCTTTAATGGAGAATGAGGAGAAGGATCAAGACCCATTATAAATTAAGCAGCGTTAGGGAGCTGAAGAATAAGGGAAAACACAAATCCAAAAGATTTACTTATAAGACAGATTGGCTAGAAAAAAAATCCAATACCTCTAATAATTAGGATTTCTGTTGATTAAGAGACCACCAACAAATTGGTATAAAGGATCAAGGAAGGTTTGTAGATCACTTTACCTTTCATTAGTTAGAATATGTGCCATGCAGTATTGAAGTCTTTTTGCCAAAATATTTGCAAATCCATCCTGGCCTTGTCTGTTTCTTGCTAATGAACATGGAGAGTTTACTTAGATCTCAAGTCCTCTGGTCGTCCTGGCCATTGATAGGAAGCATTACCACTGGGTGTCATCACCACTGCCATTTAGACAGGAACTGTGTAGCTAGCTCAGAAGAGTCCTATTGGATTATGTGAACGTTTGAGCATTTCAAGTGTGCATTTCATTTGATATGTGTAGACGTGGCTAAATATCTTATAAGACAGTTCAAAAGTAAGTGCCTGCCTCTACTCTAAGGGCTTAGTGAGATATTGATGTGAATTAATACGGAAAAAGATGAAAAAAAAAGGTGAAATGTGCTAACGAAGACTTAAGACATTCCTCGGGTCATTGCTATCTGTACTGTGGGGTCTGACATGAGTAAATCTGAGGGCCTCCAGGCCCTCTTCCTCTAGGTCCTCCTCCTCCTCTTCATTATTTCCCTGGCACCACCCCTTCAAACCCCATAACCTTGCAGACACTCTCAGAGCTGTTCAGAGCTGTTCTTATCTGTGGTTGGTCTTGAGGTGATATATAGTTGCCTGTGGGAGACAGGAAGATTACGACTCTCAAGCAAGTAGGACTCTGACACACATGAGACTGCTGAAGAAGAGTGGAGAAAAGGGGTAAGATACTATACATTCATGTTAGGATTACTACTAATAGTTTATCTTTGAAAACATGTTAATTTACATGCATGCTCAGTATGTTATACTTGACTGTATGGCGCATGAACCAGGAAAGACAAGAAGGCAGATATTACGGATATTACAGATATAAGGAGCCAAAGTGTGAAGCAATGTATGTTCAAGTCATAAAAAACAGATCTGGAGTAATGTGAAGTGAAGTTATGAAGCTCTCTGAACTATTACACACTCCTCATGCAGCATATCACTCCATGTTCTTCTGCACTCTCAGAGCAACAGGCTTGGAGTTCACTAGTTATTTGTTAAAACGGCAACAATATGGCTGTCTAGATTTAACAAAACAAATATATGAAGAGAGATGGAGAGAAAAATAAATGTAGAGGCTGGAGTCAAATGGACCAATAACATGATGTGATGGGATAGGAGATATTAGGTCAATATTTGTTATACTTTTTCAATACTCTCTGAGGGAGTAAAAACGGTCTATATGGTGGATGGGGGGGGGGGGGGGGGGGGCAGCGGCAGCATGTGTGGTAAGGTTCCACAGGACGGGTTATTTCACAAATATCCAGATGGAGCAGAGGGAAGGATTTAAAACTGGAGTACAAATTTGGTCCCAAAATATCATTGCTGTCATAAATGACATTTTATTACAGTTAATGCAAGAAAAATGTAACCTTGGTGAATCAGGAAGAATTTCTTCAGCATGTTGGGTGGGCTTTTCAGAACCCTTTTGTATTGTTCAACTGTGTATTTTTTTTTTATCATTTCAATTTGGCATTTACAGTCAATTAAAAGTGTGGATCATTACTGATGTCTGATATGTGTGTTTGCAAATCTGGTGTGAAATCCCCCCCACTCCCCCACCCCACCACCACCACATATGTTGATGAAGTCATTCCTCATTTTTAGATTTTCTCTTCACATTTATCAAGATTAATCTCTCTACTATAACAGTTTACACTAAATTTACATATGCTGACATGTTTAGAGTGGATTGCTGAAATCCACTCCAAACTGTCAGTAGCACATTTCAGAGTAGCTGGCACAGGCATATTAAAAAGAAATCAAAGCCATTAAACTTCCACAGGCGCTGTGATATATTGCCCATGTTAAATTCACAGTGCCAATGCAAACTGACTCAATTTGACTGCTCTGAGTGCACAGTATTTTTATGCTCCTGGGACTGAGCTAGCATATGTGATTTGATTGAATGCAGAGTCACGTGTCTTTCTCTCTGTAGCGCAGGGGGAGAGCAGTTACCCCCCCCCCCGGTCTACAGGGTACCACACCTGCACTCTGACCCAACACTTCAGGTACCCCACCTGGGTCTACAGGGTACCACACCTGCACTCTGACCCAACACCAAGAGCACCCTTTGGGAAGCCCACCCGGGTCTACAGGGTACCACACCTGCACTCTGACCCAACACCAAAGAGCACCCTTTGGGAAGCCCACCCATGCATTCCTCATGCATCCTCCAACCGTACTTCTGCCATCCCAGGGTGCCTCACACACTAGTGCTTCACCCATCTCTGGGGTCTCCTCACACAGGGGTCAACCTACCTGGGGGTCCCTCATACGGTTCGCATACTGGGCACACCTCCGATGACCTCACAGCGTCACCATCCCACTGCTGCCACCACAGGTTAGTGTGTTGAGAGTCTTTTTTTAGGATAGGCACAAAAAGGCTCCGTGGTTTGCAATTTATTTGCCCACCACCAGGTGAAAAAATAAACAAAAAGACTGGTAACATAAATTGAAACAAAAAAGATATTTACAAAACGACTGTATAAGTCTTTTTCTCACAAAAGAAGCTCTCACGTCAGAAGCCCCCTAACAAATGCGACGCCAACCCTTTTAACAGGTAGCTGAACTTAGCTAAACAGGGAGCTGTGCCTAATTGGCACATACCATTATAAGCCCACAGCACAGAGGTGATATCACTCTTCAGGAGGCATTTTTGTATTTTGTTTCAAGTTAAAATGGTACAAATAGTAATTCTGTTACAGTCAGGCCTTCAAAACAATGCCAATAACAGATGAATTTCACATTCTTCATTGAAAACATTCTGGATTATTTAATTGATTTCGCGAGGGCGAAACCATGTTCCAAGCGAACCTGCCCCGACACATAAACGCATTTCCCAAGAAGACAAGAAAGAGGTAATGGCGGCAAGGTAGTCAGTCAACATTGTTTTTTGAACAAATAGGGTATGGACACCAAGTCATTCTTTTACATATGCTATATGCAAAGACAACTTAACAGGGATTTCTCTGAACAACATTTGTGCAATAAAATTTTGAAATTTAGAAAAACGGCAAATGAATGAACATGAAGTGAAATGTTTGCCGTGGTTTTAGCCATACATGTGCACCCATATGCTTCTGCACACGCAAGCCAATATAAACCAGTTGAGATTTATATGTATGGGTGTATAAAAAGGGATATTAACCTCACTGTTGGAGGTTAAAAGTACCGCAAAAGTCTGTTGCGTCCGCCATTAAGACGCGGTGAAGACGTGCTTATGAAACGCGGCATCACACACAACACTCTCTCTCACACACACACACACACACACAGAAAGACAGAGAGAGAGTATACATGTATTCGTATCATTGAAAAGTGACGAGGAAGGGTATGTGTATGACTGAGCTTTTACACTCACTTGTGTGAGTGTGTGACTTGTGTGACGTGTGTGACTTGTGTGAGTGTGGGACGTGTGTGAGTGTGGGACGTGTGTGAGTGTGTGACTTGTGAGGGTGTTTGTGCAGCCGTGGCGTTTGTGTGCATTAGTAAGCCCCCTGACTGCCGCCTGCGATAAGTGAGCTGACAGCATAGGGACGTCTGGCCAGAGCACTAACCTGACTGCTGTGATAAGCTGGTGGGTTTAGTTTCCAGACCGGCGGGGGTCCGTCAGCAACACTGCAGATAAGGGGAGAGGCAGAGAAAGCAACAGATGGAGAGAGGGGCAGAAAAGAGCGAGAGAGAGTTAAAAGAAAGAAAGTATGCAAATGCTGTCAATGATTTAAAGTGAAAATCCAGACAACGAAGGAGAAAAAATGTTGCAAGGCCATCAGTTGTAGGCCTCTGCATATTGAGATGGCAGCCTGTTATCTCCTGCCTTTATTAAAACCACTATTTCAATACTTGCTTTCCCTTATTGGATTCTCATCTCTGTTCTTGGGAACTAAAAAAAAAACAGACATAATAACCTGATATCTTATTCCATTTAAATGCCACAGAGCAATAATGATTTGGTACGGCAAACAGATTTTAAATCAAGCTTTCTCTGTGTGCTAATATAAACTGCCTTATGTGTTGTGTTGGTTCTGTTGTGAAATATAGCTGAAATCAAATAGATGTTATCAACATTTTCTTTATTATGTTTCTGGAATTTGGGGAGAGGCTTATAGATACTTCAGTATGGAGGCTGGAATGCATCGCAGATTATGTATGTGGAGGAGACCAAAGGGTATCTATAGACGATAAAACTATCAACCACTTCAGTCAATAACAAAACTCCAATATATACATCGGTACACAAAAGGACAGTTTCTTGTTTTACTTGAAGGCTTACTCTGTCTAACACACACTCTCTCACACACACACACACACACACACACAATGGTCTTGGTTTGTCTTTTCACTGCAATCATAACAGTGTGTCTGAGGTTTCATCACTGAACTGTATAATACATCTCAAAGCAGTGGTTACCGCAGGGTTACATCAGCGTTCATTTATGCTTTCGGGAAGACATTTTCATTTCAGCGCAGCAGTGTTGATCGTTACACAAAACATCTCCACAGTCGGCAGTCTGGGACGCATTCCACAGCACTTCATTTATTACAGACTCCAATGGACTCTCCTGAATCCTTAACAGGAGACTTCTGTTATTAAGAGTTTAAAAAGAAGGTAGCTCCCTGTCAAAAGCATGAGTCAGATTTGAAAGGTTTAAAAGAGATTAAAGTGAAGATATAGGTATACTCTTGTCCACATCAAGGTCCTTGAGATAAAAGTAACCTCACCCAAACTCCCATCCTTGTTTTGGGGGCCAGCCTGACTGAGTCACGAACTGATTCAGGGCCAGTGTTTATACACAGGCCACTCATCCCTTCTCACTTCTCTGTCTTATCTCAGCGGGGGCTTTGATGGCCTAACTCCATTGCTTCTGTAAGCACGGACAGCGGCGAGGACTTAGGACTTAGACGCTATCTCTGTCTCCTGTAAACACGCCCCCAGCACGTTCAGCACTGACACCAAGCGGTAATGTGTTAATGGTTAACAGAACACAGAGACATGACCCCCAGGTCACAATTAGCTTGGGCCTCTTTCAGTGAGGCATGCCTTTAACCTCTCACAGAGAGCTGACACACACACACACACACACACACACACACACACACACACACACACACACACACACATCACTCGCAAACAAGGACACATCCCCCCCACATGCGCAAACATCACTCAAAAACATACACACTACAGACATTTCTAATTACACAAACACACAATGAACATGAAGGAAAGATAAGATGGGCACACACACACAAATGCCTACCAGAAAAGGGTTCTAATTGACAGTCATATCACACTCACTGTCACATGCATTCACTGGAGAAGTCACACAGCCGTGTTCGCATAATAAGAGATAATCACATCACCATCACACACACACACCATTCACATACATATTAAACACACACACACACACATCATTCACATACATATGAATCACACACACACACACACACACACACATCATTCACATACATATTAAACATACACACACACACACACACACACATCATTCACATACATATTAAACATACACACACACATATAATTCACATACATGTTAAACACACACATCATTCACATACATATTAAACATACACACACACACACATAATTCACATACATATTAATCACACACACACACACATAATTCACATACATATTAATCTTACACACACATATCATTCACATACATATTAAACACGCACACACATCAAACATAAAGACACTGTCCCTCCCTCTGGAAGTTTCCCATGGATTTCCAACGGGTGTGTTTGAGGGATCTGTGTTCATCTAACTACTGAAGGAGGAGGTGAGGGGTCTGTGTTCATCTAACTACTGAAGCCCTCAGAAGGAGGAGGTGACTGGGCCTCAGGGATTTTATTATGAACTGTATTTCAGCAGGCCTGCCTCACAACACACAGGGCTGTCACAGAAACCAAGACAAATACATGCTCACCCTGACTCTTATCTGGGAAGAGAGAGAGAGAGAGAGACCTCTCCTCTAGTAAACCTTCTGACTCTTATCTGGGAAGAGAGGGAGAGAGAGAGACCTCTCCTCTACTAAACCTTCTGACTCTTATCTGGGGAGAGAGAGAGAGAGAGAGGGAGCGAGTCAGAGAGAGAGAGAGACCTCTCCTCTAGTGAACCTTCCCACAACAATGCTGGCATTGGTCTAACTTCCCACTGGCTGAAAAACAAGATTAATCAGTGCTCATGTGTGTGATAATGACTGTGAGGAAGAGTTACCAAATAGGTGTGTGTGTGTGTGTGTGTGATAATGACGGAAGAAAGAGTTACCAAATAGGAAGAGGAGAGAGAGTCTGAGAAGGAATAGAGAAAGAGAGAGAGATGAAGAAAAAAGACCTTGTCACACAAATGATGCCTCAGATGCCTCAACTGCCATTACGTACAGTAATAGTAATAGTAACAGCCATTTGTTTCCTGTTGTTTTGTGTGTGTGCATTTCCCCACAAAGACACACATGCAGACATTCATATCACCCTCCCCACACACACCCACACACACACACACACACACACGTCATGAAAGGACTGAGGACTCATCAGCTGTGAAGAGGAACCCTGGAACATCCAGCATGTGTCACTTGATCCATGACTCTCCTCTCTCATAGAAAATGCAAATGGTAAATGTGAGTTTGAATGGGAGCAAGAAGAAAACACACCTACACAGACACACACACACACAACCACACACACACCTACACAGACACACACACACACAACCACAAATACAGAATTAGAGGCTAATCTTAAATCTTAAAATGTATGCAGTCAATTCTCTATTCAGAATCAGCCCCTTCAAACCATCCATGCACATAAAGAAACAAACAATAACATAAACCCTGCTGTCTTTATGTCTCCTCTCCTCTCCTCTCCTCTCCTCTCCTCTCCTCTCCTCTCCTCTCCTCAACCTGACCTCCATTGCTCTCCACATATCAGTTTGTTTGCACCCTTGCAGTCAAAGCTCAGTGCATACTTTGATGAAGTCATTTCATTCTGCAAGCACCCCCCCCTCAGGTCTACACCATATGCAGAATGAATTCAATTGGGCGAATCACTCCTACTTGTCTCTGATGCAATGTTATTAAGAAACCCCTGGCTCCCTAAACACCACAGAGGAGTACACAGCTGCGCTGACCTCGCCATGCACCCCGAGAAGAACCTCCCCCCACCTGCTCTCACTGTCCTCTCTCCTTTCTCCTTCCCCCTTTCTCCTTCACCCTCTCTCCTTTCTCCTTCCCCCTCTCCCCATCTCCAATCCACAACATCAACCAAAAGACTGAGAAACTCACCCGTCTGACTGTAACATCAGCACGGCTCCAGTACTCACTCACACTCCCTCTCCTCTACTACAATGCCAAAGCTGTTCCCTGATTCAATGATGAGTTGTAGGACAATGTTTGGGATGTGGGGAGGGATGAGTCTGGTCGAGGAGGTGTCAGATCCGACGAGGAAGGGGTGAGGATGGTGGGGGAGGCCGGCGATCATGATCATAGTTCTTTTTGTATCATAGTTAGATCATAGTTCTTTTTGCATGTGAATGTGATATGCTGCTCGGAATAGGACTCATATGCCCACCTCTCCAAATGGAGGTGCTCTGATAAAGGAACTCTCATTCTCTGTCATCTCTCTCATGTCCTTCCTCCTCTCTTGCACTTCTCTCTATTTCTCTCTCTGGCTGCCTCTGACTCGTTTTCTGTCTCTTGCTCTTCTCTCTCTTTCTCTCTGGCTGCCTCTGACTGTCTTTCTCTCTCTGACTGCCTCTCTCTCTCTTTCTGTCTCTTGCTCTTCTCTCTCTCTCTCTCTCTGTCTCCTGCTCCTCTCTCTCTTTCTCTCTGGCTGCCTCTCTCTCTTTCTCTCTCTGACTGCCTCTCTCTCTTTCTGTCTCTTGCTCTTCTCTCTCTCTCTCTCTGTCTCCTGCTCCTCTCTCTCTTTCTCTCTGGCTGCCTCTCTCTCTTTCTCTCTCTGACTGCCTCTCTCTCTTTCTCTCTCTGGCTGGCTCTCTCTCTCTCTCTGTCTCTCTCTCTCTCTGTCTCCTGCTCTTCTCTCTCTTTCTCTCTGGCTGCCTCTGACTGTCTTTCTGTCTCTCTCAGACACCGATGAACATACTGAAGAGATCGTGAACTTATCTGCCTCGGTTCTTTTGTGTCCATCGCATGCTCGTCTCTTCAATTCTCATTTTTTCCATCTTTCCCTCAGTATATATCATTAATATCTGATCTTGTATATCTGTCCAGACTGTCAGCTCTCTCAAGAGAAGAGAGGGAGTCACTGGTGATATTTCTTGAAGCTTCCTCTTTTTTATCTTATTCAGTCTCTCCCTTTTATTTTCTGTTCTTTCCATTTGTCTTTAAGACAAATGGAATGTGCTGAAAGCTAACTATGAATTCTTCTATGTAGTGTTTCTTTCCCTCTTATTTCTGGCCCCTCTGCCTTCTTTGACGAGGCAGGGAGATAAACTTTCTAATGATTTTTTTCTCTCTCCCTCCTGAGGGCTTAGAATGCTGTGTCATTTGTCTTTGTTTTGCATTTTGTTGTTTCGCCTTTTGCAGATTATTACAATTCTTTAATCACCACAGCTTTCTGCCTCCTGCCAATTCAGAGTTGGCTGCTGTCGTTGTCTAATAAAACACAATTCAATTCAAATTATTGTCTTATTTACTCTAGAATGCCTGCTGAAAAACAGATGAGCAAAGTTTTGTTCCCAGAACTTTTCATTTAGCTATTTATATAATTTGGTTAATTTAAAGAATGTTTTCCCAAGCATTTCATACTTACTCCTATGACATGTGCTTTAGGATAATACATATATGCAAGTGCATAAATATAAACACACACACAAGCACACACAAACAGAGAGAGAGAGAGAGAGAGAGAGAGAGAGAGAGAGAGAGAGAGAGAGAGAGAGAGAGAGAGATTGAGAGATTGAGTTTGTTTCCCTCTTTTTGAATAAGCAGTTATGCATCTGCAGTAGTTCTGGAGGTATTTAGCTGCAGTCTGACACATGCCCAGACTCTTTCTCCTCCCACACACACACACACACACACACACACACACACTCAGAGAAACACACACACACACACACTCAGAGAAACACACACACACACACACACACACTCAGAGAAACACACACACACTCAGAGAAACACACACACTCAGAGAAACACACACTCACACTCAGAGAAACACACACACACACACACTCAGAGAAACACACACACACACACACACTCAGAGAAACACACACACTCAGAGAAACACACACACACACACACTCAGAGAAACACACACTCACACTCAGAGAAACACACACACACTCAGAGAAACACACACACTCAGAGAAACACACACTCACACTCAGAGAAACACACACACACACACACTCAGAGAAACACACACACACACACACACTCAGAGAAACACACACACTCAGAGAAACACACACACACACACACTCAGAGAAACACACACTCACACTCAGAGAAACACACACACACACACACTCAGAGAAACACACACACACACACACACACACACTCAGAGAAACACACACACACACTCAGAGAAACACACACACACACACACTCAGAGAAACACACACAAACACTCAGAGAAACACACACACACACACACACACACACTCAGAGAAACACACACTCACGCTCAGAGAAACACACACAAACACTCAGAGAAACACACACACTCACGCTGGCTCATTAAAATGCACCTGCCTCCACTCCACTCCCCTCTGCATTCTCCCCATTCCTGCTCCGTGGGGACCCTTCTTTTGTCCTCCGCTTGTCACTCATGGCCTGTGCTTTCACACACACCGTGGGGGCCCTCTGCTCAGAACCAGGAAGTGGTGGAGAGGAACCCCAAACAGAGAGGGACTGGCAGGAGGGGGGGGGGGGGGGGGGGCAGGAGGCCATGAACACTGACAAGAGGAAATGGGCTGCACTGCACCAAGTGGAGCCAGATCAGGAACTCTGACCACAGGTGGAAAGCCCCCGACTGAGCAGGCTACATGGGGTGGAACAGGGCAGAAGGCGCGTGGAGAGAGAGAGAGAGAGAGATATGCATGTTTCAGCCATCCTGCTCCGCCCGTGGCTGGTTAGTGAGGCACCCAACGCTGTCTTTGGTTTTCAGAATGTCAATATCACTGCAGTTGTTTGGCTTCAAATTGCTTCGGTATCCCCCCCCCCCCCCCCCCCAAAACTATGGCAAGGTGAAGCAGGATCACCTATAGCTATTAGATACCCAGCTGTGTAAAAACATCAATTTTGGCCCCTTTTTGTGAAGGCAAGGGTGTAATTTCCGCACACAGCATGACACCACCCACTGGCATAAAGTAAAACCTAAACAAAACAGCAGCTGTAAGGGGGGACAGAATGCATACGGCTCACCGAGAGGACATTGCTGGGGTCACACCTACACACGCGTGTGTGTTATTATTAGAACGCCAAAGATCCCAACAGGATGCGGAAGATTGCATCCAAACGACCAAAGCTGAGGTTCTGAATTCCTATGGTTGACAAAAATAGATATTCGAAATCTCAGCAGGATCAAGACTGAAGACTAAGTTTGTGTGCCCAGGCCTTAAGGGCAGTAACACACAGAAACACATTTCCTTTCTATAAACAGTTATACAGGCATGAAGATGTGACCGACAGAAGAATGGAGACAGGAGTTAACATGAGTGTGAAGACAATGGTACGATGTGGGATGTAGATCATGCCATTGTGTGTAGAATTATCTTTAAGGCATTTTTAACACTTCTCACTGAAACCATAGCAGCTGAAACCCCACCACCACCACCTCTGCACCACTCACACACACACATTAACAAGCGTGAGAAATATTAAAGAACAGCGACGACTTCTAAAGGAAAAGAGCCATAAAAAGCGCTCTGAATATACTCAACGCTACATGTGAATTTGCTCTGTTCCTTTTCTATCAGCCAGCGCTCACGACACGTCCTCTCCACAGTGGTGACATTACACTCAAATGAAACAATTATTTCATATCTCCCCCTAGTGAATGACTCTCCTTGCATTGGTTAATTAGTCCTGTTCAGCAGGTATTAATGGCTGCTTTGTGTGCTTGCTATCACAATGTTAGCGCAATAGCAGCCCTCCACTCACGAGGAGTTGTACGGGTTTTGTATTGGGTGTTATGGAGACAATTGGCCTTAATGGATGTGAAGAGCATTAACGTGTGAGATTTATTCGTCTGTGCCGCCTGATAAGCCATGAGTGTGCTAGCAGCGGCTGGAAACGGGCGGAGATGATTAGGTACATTCATAAAGAGAACTGGAGCCAGAGCACTGGAGGAAGCTGGTTGGAGACAATGACGATGAGTTTATTCATATGGTATGCATCTCTGGTGGTATGTGTACACAGCAAGTATATGTAACAGCTGTGGAGTGACCTTGGTTAAAGTGTAACCCGGAGGATTGAGATGTAACAGCTGTGGAGTGTCCTTGGTTAAAGTGTAACCTGGAGGATTGAGATGTAACAGCTGTGGAGTGTCCTTGGTTAAAGTGTAACCCGGAGGATTGAGCTCCATGCCATGGAGGTACCTGTGGAAGTTCCACTGAAGATCTGCCACCTGAAGTTGAACCAGAAGAAAAGTCTGCAGTCCAAAAGAGCGGCGCTGGTGCTGATGCGGTCGCCGTGGGTGACTGGTGGGGTAAGTATAGCAAAGGGATCAGATGAGGATGTTTTCACATGAAGTGCCATGAAAATATCTTTGAAACAGAATGTCTTTTGAACTCTTCACCAAATGATTTTCCTCATGGTTCATGGATTCTATAAAGTCAATGCAAAATCATCATGCGAATCATAATACATATTTACTGAATGTAACTGTAAATAGCAACGATAAGGCATCGGTATTACTTCAAATAGAATGTCCAAAATAGACCTAATGAAGATCGTCCTGCTTTATTGTTAGACTCAAAAACTTTCACCCACATGCAGTTCTCTAACTTTTCTTGTTTTCTTTCTGTAGTATTTGAGGAAATGCTTCATTTAAAACGAATAATGCATAGTGTTGACACAGTAATTCCACTGAAATGACAGATCATAGGCGAAATCCCATCAGACGATGTGAGGCATGAACAGACAGATGACTTCTCTTCTTCTTGACAATTAGGCCACGTACTGTCAGCAGTGATTAAGTGTGTGATCACATTGGTCCATCACTGGCTGTCCCCAGCACAAACAGCCTTTATTCAGTGTTCACTGTGACACATGACACTAGTCGTGGGGTCTGTGGTCATACCCCTTCCATGTCAGAGCAGAGACAAACACCTTGGCCGGGTCGGAGAAAGGAGAATAGGTGAGCGGAATCTATATAATCATACGTGGATGGGTTTGAAATGGCTGGCAAGAAGAGGGTGGGGATGGTACCACATCTCAGAAAAAGCAGATAGAGAAGCATGACCAACACCTTGCGATCAACATCACATGTAAACATGTTTACTTAACACCTACTGATCAACATCACATGTAAACATGTCTACTTAACACCTAATGATCAACATCACATGTACACATGTCTACTGAACACCTAATGATCAACATCATATGTAAAGATGTTTACTTAACACCTACTGATCAACATCACATGTAAACATGTCTACTTAACACCTTGTGATCAACATCACATGTAAACATGTCTACTTAACACCTAATGATCAATATCACATGTAAACATGTACACTTGACACTTAACACTTCTTATACTGAAAGAAGCAGGTTGAGAATACATCTAAGCTAAAAACAAAAACTTGGGGTTTTCTGTGTATTCCTTGTGATTATAAGGCAAAAGTCTTGAAATATCTTACTAAAAGTGCCATAAATCTATTCTGTGATCGTATCCAAGAGCCAGGGCACACTTGGCGTTTCCAGGAAGTTTCTTGAGCCACATGGGTGAAATTTTCAATTAGATGCTACTTCCCTGCAAGAGAGAGACAGACAGACAGACAGACAGACAGACAGACAGACAGACAGACACACACAAACATAGAGAGAGAGAGAGACAGATAGATATCTCGTCATTATTTCTGTCTTTGACTTTCTGGTTTGGGGGCAGACTATTAATCATTCATCACAAGGCTATAATTCCATGCTTTTGTTACCAGTGATTGTACCCAGAGTCTTAGCGATGCTCTAGCGCACAGCACGGGCTTTAATGACTCCATCATCCTCTGTGAAGTTTCGCAACCCAAGTTTTGTGTTAGCCTCAGCAAAAAGAGTGTGTTCTCACAGACACAAACACATCTGAAACACTGACAGAACTCTGTTGTAGCGCTACAAAAAGGCACTGAAACGGAGAGAGAAAGAGGAGAGGAGAGTGTGGCTGAGCAGGCCCTGTGGTATCCTCATTGTGCATCGCTATTGTGCTATCTGCTCTGATGCTATCACAGGGAGAACAAATGCAGACGTGGTTTTCTTTCTGTGGCGCTCTTTCATCGGTGCCCAGACCCTTATCTGAATGCAGAGAGAGCCAGAGGTGGAGAGAAAGGGAAGTGGGATGGCATTCATCACAGTGGGCCTTTTTTATTTTTTCATCCCATAGAATAAGTGTTTGGAGCAGCGGAAGAACAAAGGCAAACGAGGAGCTGTTTTTGGAGGCTTTGAGCATATTTCACTGGAGTCTCCGACTGCTGCGCTGGAGACCAGGTGTGGCATGAGTATTACCTACCTGTGTGAAGGTGACACAAAGAGCCTTGAGCTCGGGGCCATCCTGGACAATCCTGTATTTCCTTTACTGCCATGTCAACCATGATATGTATTTAATTTACTGCGATGTTGACCATGATATGTATTTCATTTACTGCGATGTTGACCATGATATGTATTTCATTTACTGCGATGTTGACCATGATATGTATTTCATTTACTGCGATGTTGACCATGATATGTATTTCATTTACTGCAATGTTGACCATGATATGTATGGCATAGTCTATTTGTTAGGATATGTATAGAGCACAAGTGGGCATTGCATGTGCAACTTGGCACATATCTACAGTATATGCATACGTATAGTGCATATTATAGTGTTATGGAGAGGAGAACAGTTGCTCAGTTGTTGTTGCTCTGTCAAGTTCATTGTGTTCCCATTGTAGTTACACTTTGAAATAACTCATTACTACTGCTGCCAATAAGAATGGCAGCTTTTCTTTTGCAACCATCTCCCACAACTCTAAACACAAACACACACACACACACACACACACTCATCTCCCACAGCTCTAAACACAATCACACACACACACACACACAAAAGATACTCTCATGATGGTTGTCTGCTCCGAATTCCAGAGACACGCTGTAGAAATGAGTACAGGGAGAGGTTAGGAGATCATTGGAGAAGTGCTGCATGAAGGGGTTTCACATTCCACGGTGACTTATATAACCTTGTAAAGTATGATAATTTTTTATTAAAAACGTTTTTCACACTGAAGCTGGGAGGTTATGGCCCAGTTTAATGTATCTCACACACACTTGTGTTGAGGGGGGCTTGAGAGAGGCCATAACATGTTTCCTTATGTAAACCATCCATTCAACCATTTCCTTCTGAGTGAGTCACCCCATCATGGCCTTTCACAATGCTGGGGAACATCTTGTGTCATGTGAGCTTGCATGATTTATTATCAACATGCAGGGATAGAAATGTATCGACATCAACAGATCCCCCCCCCCATCTGATGTTTCCCACTAATGCCAAGAAAGGAAAATGTCACATTGGTTACAAAATGATAAAAAAAAAAGACAAAAAAAGGAAAATTGAAAAAAAAAACTGAGACCAGGTCCATGGGCGAGAGATCCGCTTGTGGAGTCTAATGAGACAAACACAAATAGGCCACGTTTTTTCAAATCTGTTCATCTATAGGAGGAACAGGGGGAAGGTATTGATGTGCTTTATCAGACAAAGGCAGCTAAACCCGCTAATGTACGCTGAAATGTCATCAGTCAGATCAACACTTCCATCTCCCAAGACTGGAAGATCTTCACAGGCGGGGGGGTCGGGGTTGGGGGGGGGGGGGGGGGGGCAGGGTTGGGGGGGGGGTGGAGGGAACATTGATCGTCAGTGTGAGGATTGATGAGGTCATGTAGAGAGGCACATCCGATGCACAAACATTTTCTTTCTCTTCTCTCTGTCTGCCAGCCTATCTGGTGCTCTCTCTCTCTGTCTCTCTCTTTCTTTCTCTCTCACTTCATTTAAATGTGGAAAATATGTTGATTAAGAATGAAGAATAAAACTGAAAGGCAGGACCTGAAGAATCACTGTGAGCATGGCAACATCCATCTTAGGGAGTGTGTGTGTGTGTGTGTGTGTTGTTGTTGTGTGTGTGCATGTGTGTCTGTGTGTGTGTGCATGTGTGTCTGTGTGTGTGTGAGAGAGAGTGGGTGCGTGTCTTGCTAAGAATAAAAAATACAGAAAAAGAGTAATCTAAGAATGTGTCTGTGTGTGTGTGCATGTGTGTCTGTGTGTGTGTGAGAGAGAGAGTGGGTGCGTGTCTGGCTAAGAATAAAAAATACAGAAAAAGAGTAATCTAAGAAGATACAGTCACTAATCTTATGACTACTTGTCATTATGGCTATGGCAGCTCAACTGTACACCTGATTGTGTGCTGAAAAGGGGATCACCTGTGTCCTTTTTTTCTGGTCTGTGCCCGTGTGTGTGTGTGTGTGTGTGCGTGCGTGCGTGCGTGTGTGCGTGCGTGTGTGTGTGTGTGTGTGTGTGTGTGTGTGTGTGTGTGTGTGTGTGTGTGTGTGCGCGTGTGTGTGTGTGTGTGCGTTGTCCATGTGTAGTGTCTCACACAGGGACAGAAAGGGTGGGTGTATCAGCTCACTGTAAAAGCGCTCTAGTCAGAGACTGCCCAGAGCCTGAGGTCTGCTATTGATCAAGACAGAATCAAAACGAGCTTCAACATAAAAACAGTTACTCTTTCACATGTGGTATTAAAGTGCTACATTGTAACACAACGAAGAACAGAACAGTGAAGGCACATCAGGTTAGAGGTTAGGGCTAGTCAAAATGTGATTCAAGAGTATAACCTTCTCTATCTATCTATCTATCTATCTATCTTTCTTTCTTTCTATCTCTCTATCTTTCTATCTGTCTATCATGATGACAATAGGTCCACACATGGCTACCACCTAAAAGAGTGCCATGGCAGAGTTCTTTGCTCTTGGTATTCCCCCTCTCCTCATCTCCCTTTGATGGTTGTCCTTCTGCTTCTCTTCATGTGGTGATTGAATCCCTCCACTGCCCTGAAACTGGTGTGTGGAGGGTGGGAGTGGGGTGGACACAAAGACTAGCAATCAATATCTCCAGTCCTCCAGTCCCTCTTTCTCTCATTTCACATCCATGCCCTTTGACCAGCAGATACAGGGATAGTTTTTACCCACATGCCATCAGGATGCTGAACTGTCCTTGAAATATCTTTTTGCACTGCAATTTTTTTCTCTTTTTCCTACCCCTTTTCCCCATTCTCCAGTGTTTCATTTATTTTTTTCTCTAAGTTGAACGGACATTGAGCACAAAGAATTTCATTACTGATAAATGCTGTTTATGAGTAAATGATAATAAACTTGAACTTGAACTTGAACTTGAACTTTGTAACTCCTTCCTTTTCACTCGCTCTCTGTCACTGTTTCACCACCCATCGTCAGAACCTCCGTAAATCTCAAATACCATGCCAACTTCACCACCCACCCTCAGAACCTCCGTAAATCTCAAATACCATGCCAACTTCACCACCCATCGTCAGAACCTCCGTAAATCTCAAATACCATGCCAACTTCACCACCCATTCTCAGAACCTCCGTAAATCTCAAATACCATGCCAACTTCACCACCCATCCTCAGTACCTCCGTAAATCTCAAATACCATGCCAACTTCACCACCCATCGTCAGAGACTCCGTAAATCTCAAATACCATGCCAACTTCACCACCCATCCTCAGTACCTCAGTACCTCCGTAAATCTCAAATACCATGACAACTTCACCACCCATCCTCAGAATCTCCGTAAATCTCAAATACCATGCCAACTTCACCACCCATCGTCAGAACCTCCGTAAATCTCAAATACCATGCCAACTTCACCACCCACCCTCAGTACCTCCGTAAATCTCAAATACCATGCCAACTTCACCACCCATCCTCAGAATCTCCGTTAATCTCAAATACCATGCCAACTTCACCACCCATCGTCAGAACCTCCGTAAATCTCAAATACCATGCCAACTTCACCACCCATCCTCAGAGACTCCGTAAATCTCAAATACCATGCCAACTTCATCACCCATCGTCAGAACCTCCGTAAATCTCAAATACCATGCCAACTTCATCACCCATCGTCAGAACCTCCGTAAATCTCAAATACCATGCCAACTTCACCACCCATCCTCAGTACCTCAGTACCTCCGTAAATCTCAAATACCATGCCAACTTCACCACCCATCTCTTTTGGCACCCCTCAATTCAACTCTCCCTCGCTCTTTCTCTCTCTCTCTTTCTCTCTCTCTCTCTCTGCCTCTGTGTCTTTACCTCCCTCCCTCTTCACCCCTTGCTCTATCTATCTATCTATCCTTCCGTACCTATCACCCTTTACTCTATCTATCTATCTATCCTTCCGTACCTATCGTCTGTGGCATGGGAATATACATTCTCACTGGTGCATCCCTTGACAAAGGAACTGAACTGAACCCAGATTCCCACTCGTATACGTAGTATTAGATATTCCCTCACAGCCACCCCGGCCCTTTCATCTTCCGCTTGGGCCCCCCCCCCCCCCCCACCGATGTAATTGTCAGCCATCAGAGAGAGAAAAGAAGGACAGAAAGTGAGTGAGGGAGTGAGTGAAAGAGAAAGGAAGGATGCTCTGACTTCACACTTGTGTAATGATGTGGAAGTGCTTTAGATAGTTCAGAAGCTGTGGCACTAAACACCGGGCAATAGGAGAGAACCATCACTTCTTATTAAACACACATTCTCTCTCTCTCTCTCTCTCTCTCTCTCCCTCTTTCTCTCTCTCTCTCACACACACACACACACACACACACACACACACTCACACACACACACACACACACACACACACACACACACACACACACACACACAGACACAGACACAGACACACACACACACACACACACACACACACACACACACACACACACACACACACACACACACAGACTCATTCACACACACACACACACACACACCCACACACACACATACACACAGACTCATTCACACACATGCGCTGCAAGATAAGTTACCACTCCACAGCGCTGCAAATGAGAAAAGAGTGATGGATGTGACTGGTATTTCATTTTGTTTGTGAGAGAGAGAGAGAGAGAGAGAGAGAGAGAGAGAGAGAGAGAGAGAGAGAGAGAGAGAGGGAGAGAGAGAGAGAGAGAGAGAGAGAGAGAGAGGAGAGAGAGAGAGAGAGAGAGAGAGAGGGACCGAGAAATACACAGCCGTTCACACATACACACACAGACACACACAGACACACACACACACACACACACACACACACACACACACACACACACAGAGAGAGACACAGACACAGACACACACACACACCGACACACACACACACACACACACACACAGAGAAACACACACACAGACACAAAGAGAGGAAGAGAGAGAAGGGGGGGTTCGAGAGAAAGAGAGACAGGCAGATATTTCTCTGATCATAAGGAGCTTTATAGCGCCGTGTTTCCTGCTGGGATTGCAGGGCAAATTGTGGCCTTTGAAAATGATGTGTGTCAAATCAAACTCCTTCACCTCCTCCTCTGCCTCCCTTCCTTCCTTCTCTCTTTCTCCGCCTCCACTCCTTCCATTCCTTTCTCTATCCATCAGAAAAATGATCTACTGTAAAAGTGTGTTTGGCAAAGTGTGGGCAGGGTCGGTCCTTTGATCACCCCTCTGCAGTCGGATCCTAATAGGATGTGTTCAGGCATCCAAATGAAGTGGCAACAGCATAGCGAAGGGCAGCTACATCAAAGCGCTATCACATTGCTATAGGCCCTGCTGCACTGTACCTCACACTGTCAAAAATATGCAAGTCATTTGGTGCATTGATGCAGCTTCCTTTCCTAAAGTGTTCATGAAAGCTGATCAACAGCAAACGGATCTAACGGCACAATGTGACAAACAAGTGGGACAAATGTGCTGGTGCTTGATAGTTCTTTTGCTCTCAGGATCTGCACCTGAGGAGTGATACATCAGAGCACACACTCCATGGGATTAATCAAGACCAGCGCAACATCAAAGCAGGCCCATCCGTGCACCAACCAAAAAAACGGCAAAAAAAAAATAAACGAGCACGGCACGATCCTCATTATGACTGATTGGTGGGCCTGAGTGTCGTGTGTTATTGCTTGACCTAGACTTTCTAGGGGAAACAAAGGATCTAAATGCAATGAGAGCGATGAGTGAAGGAGAGGACGAGTCAGGAGAGCGTGGGCCCTCTTGATTTGAGATGCAGGTTGATGTGTGCTTGGGTACACGTCTGATTAAGGCCAAAGTCAAGGGGCTCTTTGCATGTTGTGAGAGGGGCCTCCAAGGGTGTTCCCTTTCATCTGAGCCCGGCCAAGCACACACAGTGCTACCGCACTCCCACACTCTCACCGGAGGTGAAGGGCACTCTTCAGCTCCATCATTGCCCTCCCTCGGCCTGCTGATGCCACGGCTGGATTGGAATAAGGGAAGGTGCTAGAAGGAGGGGTAGAGAGGAGCGCTTGCTCAAGAGTGTTCCTCATCAAAGGGTGTGTGTTAGATGGGAACATGGAAATTAAGTTGTGACCCTGAAGAAGAGCAGGAGCAGGGGGACTTGGTCCAGAGATCTCTGCTGTCATGTTCTCTCTCTCTCTCTCTCTCTCTCTCTCTCTCTCTCTTTCTCTCTCTCTCTCTCTCTCTCTCTCTCTCTCTCTCTCTCTCTCAATTCAAATTCAAATTCAAAAAAGGCTTTATTGGCATGACTGCATACAATACAACGTTGCCAAAGCATGTTTACATAAAATGTACAAGCACAATAAACATAAATAAATAAAAACAAACAATAAGTTATAGGTGGTAACAATGTGGTATAGAAAACATATAACAGGTTCATTGTTAATTATTAAACATGTCATGTTCTCTTTCTCTCTCTCTCTCACTCTCTCTCTCTCTCTCTCTCTCTCTCTCTGTGTTTGTGTGTGGTGCATGTGAGTTGATATGATGATGTCTCTATAAGTTCCAATGTAGTCTAAGAACAGCAATAGGCAATATATTGAATGCAAGATTCCCTACTCAACTCAGCTCATAACACATTAGGTTCATTTTCTGCTGGGAAAAAGATAACCAAGACAAACACAACATGCTGAAATGAGGCCTATCAGCTGTATCGCTATATTCCTTTAAAGAGCAGCTCAGACTCAATGATTGCGCACTAATTAATGTGCATTTATTTATTTCTCCCAATGAATTTATTTCCAGCAAATTTTGTTTTTTCTGCTTTCTGTCAAACGGAGCGAGGCTTTGATCAGTTTTCTAATTCCATGAAGATGAGCCGAGAAGGGAGGGAGACGGCCACGCAACGAGGCCTACAAACTCTTCAGACGTCTCTGGCCTGGATTTGATGATTTATTTCGCAACTGTCTCTAATACTGGCCTAATTGGCGGAGACGAGGAGTGGTTAATGAATGTGTGCACAGGGCGATTAAGGACACAAGGGCAGCAGCTTTTCAACCTGTCAATTAACCGCCCAGGCATCAGCCCTGCTTCAAAAGCCATGGCAGTCAGCTGACATGGGTATTCATCTGCCAACACAAAGCAGCAAGACTCCAGCAGGCAACAGCCTTCATGTTTATGGGACTACCACTACTCTTTGAGTGTTTGGTCCAATTAGAAAGACGTAGAGAAGTAGATTGTTTTCTACGTTTG
>NC_045168.1:24713187-24720687 GCF_900700415.2 Clupea harengus
CCGCATCTTAAGTAATCACATGGAACTCCCTCAACATTAGCAAATGGATGGATGACCTTTCCATCTGGGTGCCACACCAATCCCCTAAATCCAACAACACCTGCGTACACATTTAATCTCAGTGTTTCTTTGGCGAAAGGGGTAAAGGTGACATGGAGGTATACATGACAGCAATATGTCGCTTTGGACAAAAGCGTCTGCTAAATGACTAAATGTAAATATAAATGTAGCAATAGTGTAATCGTTATATATTACTGCTATTAATATTGTTCATAATTCGAATGGGAATTGACTGTGATCACAAGATGTAGTGAGCTTCATACTGTTAAAGGTCACCTGGATCAAGGTAATAGTGTGTGATCAGCACTTCCCCCAAAGAGCTGTGAGAACGCCATTTTGTTTGTTTGTGCTCATGGTTGCTGTGTGCTTGTTGACGGTTTGCATGCGAACATGTCTTGTCTAAGTGTGGAGCCTGTCCGTTATATCAGTAATGACGTGCATCTTTCACAGCGCATCCATTCAGTCCGTCAGCAGCACTGCTACTCCACAGATATTCAGTCACATCGGATCATCTATCTGTTCATCACGGCGCAGTCCTCCAGGAGGGATTAGCCTCAGTCTGTCCTGCCATTCCCCCGGCAACGCCAGCACACACATCAGCTCCATTTGCCAACCGAGACCTTTGTTTTATAGAAGGGAGTTGTGCCAAAAACACCATATCGTCTGATAGAAGGGTCACCACCATGATAAAAAAACATATCAAGTTTCTGAAAACTAGCATTCAAGAAGGAGAATTGTATCTCCAGGATGAGAAAGCTTTTGTCATTCAAAAGACAGGAACCCTTCAAACATTTTGTTTACCAGCGTTAAAAACTAAGACGTGTGTGTGTTGTTTCAGGAACCAGAGGTATTGTGAGTCCAACATCTTCATGAGGATGTCTCCTAAAGTCTAGGTCTAATGAGAGGCATGCTGTGGGCTTTTGGCCCAGACATCACAGGTCAGTGGCAACATGCCTCTTGCTTGGATGATTGTGGGTAATTGCTAAGCTTTAGCTAATCTAAGTTTTGCTGTTATTGCATGCCAAGCCAACAGCACACATGGCATGTAAATATCAACTAAATGTCATATTCATTAGGGCACGCATAAATTCCTAGGTTTGTTTGTTCCCTTCTCCACAGACAACTCCCACCCCCCCCCCCCCCCCCCCCCCCCAAAACACACACTCATACATATGCACACACACCCAAACACACAAACACTGTAATGTGCCCACACTGACACATTTACCGCACTCACTCCACTGAGGACACGACCTTGTTTGGGGTAAATCTTTAAATGACAAGATTTGTGTGTGTGTGTGTGTGTGTGTGTGGGGAGGGGGGGGGGGTGTTTGCATTGCTGTTCTTTGCATGCGATCTGTGTATAGATGTATGATACAAGGATAGAGTGTGTGATCATGTTTGATCATTCCACTCTCTGTTGGACCAAACATTCAAATCTTCAAAGAGCCTCCCTGATTCTGAGATGATTAGATGTGTTGTTGTTGTGGCGGAGATGTATTTGTACGTACAGTACCTGCGTCTGCCTTTGAAGATAAACAACCACGACTGCAGAAGTTCACTCCAACATCTGAGACTGTTGAGTACAGCTGGCACTCAGCTGTCAGAGCCTTGGAGATTTTTATAAATATGAGGCGCTAAACAGCTCTGCAAAAAGAACACTGAAGAACAATATGGATCACTCACATTCCAATACCCAGGCTCATACTAACCAGGAGGCCATATCACACAATTGATCACAATGTATAGTGGTTACACTGTTAACCTTGTATTAAGCTTCAATTGGCAAAAAAGCAAACAAAAAAATGTGTACAATTTACAGACCTGACTGTGAGCTTGACGAAAAGCAATGAAAAGTGATGAGAAGTCACATTTTTGACTGAGGATTTGTTTGGAGTCTTTCAATTAATATGAATACCCAATGTTCAATTCAATTCAATTCAATTCAATTTTATTTATATAGCGCCATAACAATACAATTGTCTCAAGGCGCTTTACAGAGCCCAGAGCCTGAACCCCCTTAGTGCAAGCACAATGGCAACAGGGGCAAGAAAAAACTCCCTGTTAGTCAGGAAGGAATCTTAAGCAGAACCACGGCACATAAGGGGGGACCCATCTGCTTGAGGTTGTCAATGTTGATCAATGAAGTAGTCTGGAATGTTCCTGCTTCTTGCTACATACATTTGTCATTTGACTTTGAGTGGACCCTGCGATCTTCGTTACCAATAAGAAGGTAATGTACGATTTGTGGTACATTGGAGCATTTAGACTACTTTGTTTTGGACAAAGCTTGATTGGCATGCTTGTTAAAAATTCCCATGTTATTTTTCCATACAGAAAATCACTTAGACCACAAACTCCACATATGGGCAGAAGCCCTGTGTCATTTTGTACTCCAACTTCAAAGGTCTGTCATGTCACAAGTTACTGTACACCATGTCACCAAGCTATGCCACCATACAGGGAATCACATTTCACCATCTATCCATAGTGGACTTCAAAATGACCACCTCACCTCAGAGGTCAATATGACAGGGGGGAATGGGGGAGACAAACCCAATAGACCATCCACTCAGAGCCTGCCCCACTGCACAGCATGCGTTTCAAAAGAGTGGTTATCTTTGTGTAACTACATAACCATGTGAAATAGAACCTGCTACACTGGCAATGTGGAGAAGATGTGTGAATCAATGGCCATCATTACTAGAATGTCCACAGATCCAGACACAGATCCAGGCATGTAAGTCCTGGACCCAGGGGACGGAGCTATATGTAGACAGCCTCATGCCTGCAGGCTGGCCCATTGGTTGAGCTTATGCAACCTGTAATGAGTGCCTAATGTTACCCTTGTGACGGAGAAAGAAACGAGTATTACTGGTTTATTGCATAAAAAGAGAGGGATGGATAGAAAAAGGATGAGAGAGCACCTATACGGAATAAAAAGCATCTCTCATCTACTTCTCAAATAAAATGTATTTATGTTTCTATATATATATTTCTAATTTCATTTCTTAATTTTAAATTCAATTAGTGAGGAAGAGCTGTGTTTTTAGCATATTTTATTCTGCACTTGATACACCCAGGGAAATGACATATGGTAAAAAAATAAATAGTAATTTTTATTAAAATGCAAAAATAGAAACATAATTTGCTGAAACATGCAGGGTGGTGTGTATTTAGAAATGCAAGGTATTTAAGAGATGCCATCCTTCAATAAAGATTACAGAGATAGAGAGACATAGAGAGAGTGAGAGAGAGCGAGACAGATGTCTCCTGATAATCTTGGACATCAGACTCAGACGGTGTCAGACAGAGGTGACTCTGATGGTCACACTGAGAAGCAAGTGACCACAGACATGCACACGCACACACACACACACACACACACACACACACACACACACACACACACACACACACACACACACACAGCCAAACATGCAATTAATCAATTTTGATATGAGGTGCATTGTACTGAATATACTGATACAAATATACTACTTTATGTGTCACAGCTGGAAGGAAGTTTAACTGGACCTATGTGTCAATCCCATGCTCTGTGGTTAAAGCCTGGGCTGGTGTCCCATCCCATCCACTCTCAGCCTGTACGATAGCCTCTCACTCTCAGGCTGGACGATGGCCTCTCACTCTCAGGCTGGACGATGGCCTCTCACTCTCAGGCTGGAGGATGGCCTCTCACTCTCAGGCTGGAGGATGGCCTCGCTCACTGTACTGCACAGTACAGTATTAACCTCCAACAAGCAAGAAACAGCCATTGTCGGTAGAGGATGGGTGGTAAGCAGATAATCAGTGGTAACTGGTCTCTGACTGGTTAAAACCAGTTACCTGACCAGTTTTAACCAATCAGAGACCAGAATTACACAGATCGTCAGTTTACAAGTCAGTTGAGTATTAAGTCGTGTAACTTCACAGAATAAAAAGAAAAGAAATATTGTTTAAAAGTCAGGCAATCGACACCGTTACTCAACGAAAAAAATAAAGGTCTCGATATTAGCCAAGCAAACGTATAGTGTTTTCCATTCCGGTCAGGTGACATGTCTTAACTAATCAGAGATACTTCTTTACTTCCTTACTTCCTTACTTACCACCGATTGTCTGCTCACCACCCATCCTCTAACGACAGCCATCACTCAGCCATCACTGAATTCTCCCTTTCACGTTGTTCCTCTCCTTGTTATGCTAAAAAACGAACACTGATATATGGAGGGAGGAGTTTTCAGCAAACAGATGTGTACCATGCAAAATAGATCGTTTTCATTTGAGTAGTTTTTTTTACCCAGCAATCACTCAACAGGACAATAGAACCAATAAACTGCTGATGCTGCAAGTAGATGGGTAATTGGTATGAATGTGTGGTCAATTTGTTGATCTTCGTGGTGTTGTTGTCAGGTTTGAAGTCAGTGATTTTTTTTTAACCTTTCCTCCTGACTTAACAATTAAAAAGAGGAAAAGAAACAAGGTTGACACGAGCTCTGGAGTGAGCAAATGTGATGGACAGTAAACAAGGTCGGCCGGAGCTAGCTTTAGTTTCGCTCTTTGGTGTGCTGCTCTTTTAAGACTTCAGCCCTCCTGTCAGATCTGGCGCGGCCGTCTCCTCCGGGGACAATTTAGCCATGAGTAGCACTATGTGTCACAGTGTCTCATGGGACTAATGACTACCAAACGGTCACGCAAGTCTCCAGCACAAGTGAAGCATGTGTGGGATACTCATGCCCAGCTTCCACTCACACTGAAAGCCATTTATTTGTGGCTGTATTGGTGTCGTGTAGGAAGCAGTGTTCATATAATATGAACAACAACCTTCTGCCACAGCTCCAGTAGGAATGCGGGCAACAATAACTCACTAACTTTGGTACGTAATACAAACAATAAGGGTTAAAGCAGTCATTTTCACAAAGTCAACAACATAAGGAGAAGTGTATATACTGAACAAATAACATAAATTGGAGCAAAATCTCATTATCTACACAGTTGGTATTCAACTGGAAACTGTCCTGCTCAAGCTATAAAGTATCCTTCGGCAGAGGCCATACTCATCAGTATTTTTGCTATGGATCATAGCATCCCAGTCTCATGTTGAGAAATCAAGTGATTCCACTTTCCTGTCCAGTTTCCACTGTGAACTGCAGACTATGCAAGTTGTCACTTTCACTAAATACTTGAAGGAATTTGTAATTGACTTTTCTTCATGTGCACTATAGCCTGTTTTGTAAGCAGCGTCCTACTGTACATGAACAATCATCAACAGACAAGAAATGTAAGAAGACGGATGTGGAAAACATGAAGCCTTGAGCTTTCAGTCTTCACTACTTCATATAGACTACACCTGAGGAGGCTTCCCTTTCAACCTCCCTCCCTCCCTCTCTTCATTCTTCCTTTCTTTCACCCTCTCTTTCTCTCCCTCCCCCTTTCCCAATACTTCTCCAATGGCTCCTCCAAACAGTGTCTTTTCCAAGGCTAACAATAGCCCTCCATTCAATTCCCTCTGCAGCTCTGTTTGGGAAGAGGAGAGGGAGTGGGGATGATGAGTCCTCCCTCTCCCAGAGGATCATCCATCTGAGATGGGCACCCCAGGGCTGATCAGGCAGACCGCTGCAGACCGCTGTCCAGACCGAGGGGATTCATCACAGCTGGGATGGCGGTGGGATGGACGAGGGGCAAGAGGCAAGAGGGGTGGCTTTGGAGGAGGGGGTAGATGTATTTCTGTCTTTATTGCCTTTAACACTGTTAGGGCCAGAAGGAGAGGCTGTGTCCACTTCCATCAAGCAGAGAGAGAGAGAGAGAGATCCCCAGAGAGAGAGAGATCCCCAGAGATCCCCAGTGAGATGGGTTTGTGTGTGTGTGTGTGTGTGTGTGTGTGTGTGTGCGTGCGTGCGTGCGTGCGTGCGTGCGTGCGTGCGTGTGTGTGTCTGTGTGTCTGTGTGTCTGTGTGTGTTTTGAGATGCAGGTTGTGCTAACGTGATTCAAAAGCCATACAAAACTGACACGAGGAGTAGGGTGGTGGTGGTATGTGTGTGCGGGTGTGTGTGTGTATGTGCGTGGTGGGGGTTATCTATCCACACCTGGGGACGTGAGGCAGCCACCCCACCCCCCACCCCACCCCCAAGCCCTTCCCTAGCCCTTCCCAAGCCTTGCTCTGCCCCACTGACTTACTGCCTCAATATTTCATTATCGCACACCGGGGCTCCGTCCCTGATCAAGGTGCTGAGAGAGACACTTAATTTTCCATTTCGTTTTTAATAACAAACCTGAGAGTCCCCAAAGCCGTAAATCTTAATTGGAAACGCTGGCTGAAATATTATGTGCCTGGATTTTGTAGGGGGAGGCAATCCAATCAGCTTTAATGAGGCTTTTCAGCCTTTAATAAACACACAGCACTAGAGGGGTGGTGGCACTACAGGAGTAGAGGCCTTCAAACACACAAGACCCTTGCACTCTCTCTCTCTCTCTCACTGACTCTGGGAAATACACTCACATAATCACTCATCTATAACAAAGCTCGCTCTCTGTGTATCTCCTTCCATCCCTCTCTGCCTCTCATTGCAGTTGTACTCCAATCGAAACAGCCAAGAAGCCAGGGTAACCAAAGATCCAACACCTTCAGGAGAACACACTTCTGTACAAATTCAACCCATGCAGACATTTCTCCTCCAAGGTAAGCCAGGCAAACTCAGCTGCAGGGGAAGAATTTAACACCACAAGGGTGTTTCCTACCAGTTAAAATTAAAGTTATTAACAGTTGAACTAGAATGTTGTTGAGATTTTCTAAAGATGTTCTTATTTGCTCATCTCTCAACAACAATCAGGCATGGTAAAATAAAAAAATAAAATGTTTAAAAATACATGGATCTTCCTGAGCTCAATTTGTATTGCATAATGAAAGCCATTAGTGTTAGCAATAAAAGTGCTTTAATTCAAGTAATCTTGAGATCAGTAACAGTCGTGTGGAGATTCATGGTGGCCTGCGATATCCTGTTCCATCTGTCACCGTGCCTGTTTTAGGGGTTGAAGGTTCAAACAGTCGCCCTGAGGTGATCTGAGCATGCTGTTTTCTCTTTCAGAGGCCTTTCAGCTTTCAGCTGACTAACTCTGAGGGTAGAGAGGAGAACAGACACTTGCTCATCAATCACGGCTGTTGATAAAAATGACACCATGAATTGTCCGTGAAAAATCATGCCTGAATGTGACATGAGACTCATCTTTCAGACTTGCAGCCTGCTGCTTTTTATCGGTCCTTTGAATGTGTGTAATTGAAAGACCCTGAAGGCTGAAATGATCTGAGAGAGGTCAGGGGACAAAGAGCAGTTTCCAGGAGGCTACAGCAGAGATCAGAGTTTATGTTACGGCCTGAGGAGGAACCCCTCCAGGGGGTCCGGGGAGACTATCCCAACACCCAGCTCCAACACTGCTTCTCAGGCC
>NC_045168.1:24723187-24733187 GCF_900700415.2 Clupea harengus
CCAGAAGCCATTTCACAGTAAATGAAAGAAGGGCTTTTACAGGGCTTTTTACAGCTGGTTTGAATGAGCCAACATCAGTGGGAAATGGCACAAGTGTTACAGCATCCTCCTTCTACTCTCGGCGGCTGTCTTTCCTCCCAGTCTTTCATACGCTTTAAAACGTGTGGATTTCCCAGGGGCTTCTCTCCCTCGCGGTCCCATCAAAGCTACGTCTTCTGGAAATCTCCGGGGAGCCTGACACAAACATACGCACTGGGAGAGACGCTTTAATCAGCTTCAGAAATCAAAACAAAAATTACAATGAACCACCTTGAAATCGGGCTTTCATTTGTAAAAGAGAAAGCTACATTAGGTCTGGCGCGCAAGGATGAATGTAAGAGGAAATAATTACTAGTTCACTCCTTTGGGAACTAATGTAGACACGACCAGGCATTAATGTGCTGAAAATCTTAGACTCTGTGTTCTGAGCTGACATTAATAGCCATGTATAATTTAAGAGCACTGTTAAGTTTAACAGTGTTATTAACCAGGGGGAAAATACATCACTACGCGTGTATGACGCAAGGCTGCGGCCATTTGCATGGGGGCCTTTAAACAGGTACATTAATAGGCCACCGGTGGGCCTGAGAACCAATCAACAGATTTGTCAATAAAACAAGAGGTCAGAGCATTGTCTCTAACAGGTTCAATATTTGTTAATCGGATAACAATGATTAATCACAAGTGTAATGGGATGTACTGCCAGAACCAACATGGGAAAAGGCCTTCACTGCAGGGCTTAGCTTAGCATGCTGACTCCACTCGGATGCTATTCTATCAACTTCTTATCAAAGCACTGAAGATCAGTGCAGAACCCTCAATACCCACACTGCAGTATCCCCTGCGTCATGTGTGTGTGTGTGTGTGTGTGTGTGTGTGTGTGTGTGTGTGTGTGTGTGTGTGTGTGTGTGTGTGTGTGTGTGTGTGTGTGTGTGTGTGTGCATGTGACATGTGTTTTTATCAAGGCATGTCTCATCATGGGTAGCATAAAATCAGGCAAATAAAAAGCCCCAAAATGGACCTCTCTTTTGAGCAGTCTTTCATCTGCATGTTGGATATATACCGGATGGAGCAGGGGACAGTGTGGACACACCCAGTGATGATTTCACCAGTAGTAACACACCCAGTGGTGATTTCACCAGCAGTAACACACCCAGTGATGATTTCACCAGTAGTAACACACCCAGTGGTGATTTCACCAGCAGTAACACACCCAGTGGTGATTTCACCAGCAGTAACACACCCAGTGGTGATTTCACCAACAGTAACACGACTCCAGTCAGCACTGTGGCTCTGTGGCTCTGGCTGGCGTTCAGGCATCATGCCACATGATGTCCTCTCCCATCTTGAACGCTCCCCTCTCTCACTGTTGACCTTGTCTACAGCTAGACCTTGTGTTTGCTGACAGCGCTACTTGTCAGGAGGACCTGGTGTTGTTGTTGTTGTTTTTTTTGCCTTCTTTGGTATCATTTCAGTTTTCTGCCTTCTAGTTTCCTCAGAATCAGCATTCATGAGATTAACAGACAACTGGGAACCATTGCTCGGTGCAAACCTGACGCCTTCATTTTTCTTGCATAATCACCACGGACGTTCCTCCAAACCAGGGGAGAAAAAGCGCTGATGAGGCCTCCGTGCTGGAACAACAAAGAGAGGAGCAGAGCGGAGAGGGTGGAGAGGGTGGAGAGGAGAGGAGCGGAGCGAAGCAGAGAGGAGAGGGTGGAGCGGCTAGGGAAGGCATGCCAATGCCACTCTCATGTTGCACGTCAACATCCACACGTCCACATGCTCTTTAGTTCACTGTACGTTCTGACAGCTCGGCCCCCCCCTGCTTTCTCAAGTGTGATTCTGAGTTCCACATCAGCACTTTCTGTGTTATGCTTTGTGAGTGGACCTTTCAAAGGTGGTTTTCATCTCTGTTTTGTTTAAATGAATGATGGCTAATGCCGAGAGTAAGATGACACGCTTGCTTGGTTCGTTACGACCCATGTGTTTCTAGGTGCGTGGAGAGGAGAATCCTCTGTTTTGATACACGATAGAAATATATGAATATAATGCATAGCTAGTAAGCTAGCATGCTAACTAAGCTTTCTTTAAATTGGACATTCTAGCAGGTCATTATGAGTATGAGTGAGACAGAGCAGCTCATATAACTTGTTCTACATCAAAAGATGTTTAGTGTCATATTGGCTCAAAGACAAAAGCTGTTTCTTTTTTTTTTGTATCAGGTACACTGAATCGTTTTTTGGGGGTCATTTTAGGAAGCTAGATGGAAAGCCATGGAGTTTCATCACTGATTGCTATAAATGTGCCATGTTTGGAAACAGTTTCGGGTCACAATGACCCAAGGACAATAAAAGGGCGAAGCTTGAACAGCATCAACAGAATATTAAACTCAAAAGCTCATATTTACATGGAGGGGTCGGGGGAATGTTCTTCTTCTATGTGCTAACAAGCAGGCTGATCACAGTATAATGTTTTTGACAGGTTCAGGTTAAGGTTGCAAACTAGCCAGTCTGACATTTACGACTCCCACAAAACTCATTCATCACGACTTTTCACATTACACTCCTTCCTCTCTCTTACTCTGTGACACACACCTACACACAGACACAAATGTACATGTACACACACACACACACACACACACACACACACACACACACACACACACACACACACACACACACACACACACACACACACATACACAAATGTACATGTACACACACACACACACACACACACACACACACACACATACACACACACACACACACACACACACACACACACTCATACACACTCGTACACAATAAAATGAGTCATTTGTGTATTCAACCCCACTGAAGTTTTACAATCTAATTCATGGAGATTCCCACCAAAATGTTGGGAACAAACGATGCCCGCAGCATTTTTCCGTCATTTCTCCCACTGCTGGATCAAAGGGCTTTCCATTCGCTCCGTTTCCATGACTTTTGCTGAAATCTTTTGTGACCAGCTGCTAGCTCTTGTCTTGATTGTCAGAGCTGAGTGTTGGTGAGAAGCAGAGCCAGCGGCAGCTATAGTGGGACTGTTCCATGTCCCAGGCTGCTTCCCATTAAAACCCACAACACTTTAGGGGAGAACTGGGGGAAGCACACTCAAATATTGATGTTGGTTCGGAGGAGGCAAACATCACACATGGGTTTCTTATGAATATGCATAGGTCAGACTGCTTCAGTTAGCATCGGGCCTTGGATTTCTCCTTTGCTCTTACAGAGGCAACCATTCAGAGTATTCTTGAAGTATTTTGTATGGAGATCTACCCAATCATTAATAGTATTCTTGAAGTATTTAGTATGGAGATCTTCCCAATCATTAATAGTATTCTTGAAGTATTTAGTATGCAGATTGACCCAATCATTAAGAGTATTCTTGAAGTGTTTAGTATGCAGATCTTCCCAATCATTAAGAGTATTCTTGAAGTATTTAGTATGGAGATCTTCCCAATCATTAATAGTATTCTTGAAGTATTTAGTATGCAGATTGACCCAATCATTAAGAGTATTCTTGAAGTATTTAGTATGCAGATTGACCCAATCATTAAGAGTATTCTTGAAGTATTTAGTATGCAGATTGACCCAATCATTAAGAGTATCTTGAAGTATTTAGTATGGAGATCTTCCCAATCATTAATAGTATTCTTGAAGTATTTAGTATGCAGATTGACCCAATCATTAAGAGTATTCTTGAAGTATTTAGTGTGGAGATCTTCCCAATCATTAAGAGTATTCTTGAAGTATTTAGTATGCAGATTGACCCAATCATTAAGAGTATTCTTGAAGTATTTAGTATGCAGATCTACCCAATCATTAATAGTATTCTTGAAGTATTTAGTATGCAGATTGACCCAATCATTAAGAGTATTCTTGAAGTATTTAGTATGGAGATTGACCCAATCATTAAGAGTATTCTTGAAGTATTTAGTATGGAGATTGACCCAATCCAGCATCCAGCTGATGACCTGGCGCTAGTGCAGCCTGGCCACCAGACTGGAGACTGGAGGTGTGATGACCTGACCTTTGACCCTTGACTCTTTGCTGTCTGACCCAGAGGCCCTCATTATGCAGCCGTACGAAATGCATGTTGACTCAATGTGCTCAATGTGCCACGTCCCACCCAGCCAGTCTATTTCTCTCCACACTTCTCCACTGGCTAAATTGTTCAATTTGTGTTTGAGAGAGAGAGAGAGAGAGAGAGAGAGAGAGGGAGAGAGTGAGGGGAAACAAGGGAGAGAGATGTGTGAACAAAGAAAGTGCAAATGCTTGTTTTGGGCAGAACAGTGGTTGTACTGGCTTACTCCTCATCTATTTCACATGATCACTGAGAAGTGTGTGTGTGTGTGTGTCTGTGTGTGTGTCTGTGTGTGTGTGTGTGTGTGTGTGTGTGTGTGTGTGTGCGTGTGTGTGTGTGTCTGTGTGTGTGTGTGTGTGTGTGTGTGTGTGTGTCTGTGTATGTGTGTATGTGTGTATGTGTGTGTGTATGTGTGTGTGTGTGTGTTTGTGTCTGTGTATGTGTGTCTGTGTGTGTGTATTAGAGAGAGAGAGAGAGAGATATTACTCAGATGTCTTGAATAAATCTTCTTAGTGTTTTTTTATTTATTTTGTATTGGATCCAGGATGCCAAAATGAGCTAAATTGTGAAGTGTGACTCAACAGCCTGTGCCTGTGACTCCTCCACACCCATACAGGTGAGTTCTCCTGGCATGAAAGTGGCACAGTGGCAGAGGTTGTGTTGGCATCTGGGAAAACAGAAGTGGTGTGTGCCTGGGCGCGGCTGTTGTTGTTTCCACCGGCGGTGTTTAATGGCGTCCGCCACGGTAATGACTCGCGCCACATCGTTTACTGCTCACTAAGTGAAGACGAACACCCACCTGCTCCGGCAAATGGTCTCGTGTATTTCTCACAAATGAGCATGATGGCAAAACAACTGTCTCCATGACAAAATATGATGCTATTAAAAGCCAACGACCAAAGGGGTCATTAACAGTAGATAGCCATACATGGAGATATGGAACAGGAAACAGCCTTTTAAGGACAGAGCCATGAGGAAAGTGCCTTGGACCTGTGCAGTCACTCTCTTTTTATTATCTCTCTCTCTCTTCCTTTCTCTCTCTCTCTCTCTCTCTCTCTCTCTCACACACTCACACACACACACTCACACACACACACACACACACACACACACACACACACACACACACACACACACACTCACAAACACACACACACACACACACACACATACACACACAAACACACACACACAATCTCTTCTCTCTTCCTGTCTTTACTATCATACCTAGTGAGAGGAGAAGGAGAGGGTGCCGTGTTGGATGTGTCTATTAGAGGTGTCTGAGTCACAGATAGATGGGAAATACTGTCACAAGCAAACCCATGTGTTGTGTGTGTGTGTGTGTGTGTGTGTGTGTGTGTGTGTGTGTGTGTGTGTGTGTGTGAGTGTGTGTGTGTGAGTGTGTGTGTGTGTGTGTGTGTGTGTGTGTGTGTGTGTGTGTGTGTGTGTGTGTGTGTGTGTGTGTGTGTGAGTGTGTGTGTGTGTGTAAGTTTTCCTGTTCAGCCCAGTGTCCTGCAGCTGCCATTCTTCACACAGACCTGAGTGGAATTCCCCTCATTCCCATCCTAATTCCCATTCTTATTCACTCCCTCATTCCCTTCCTCATTCCCATTCTTATTCACTCCCTGTCATTGCCCTCTCCCTTTCCTGTCTTTTGATTGGATTAGATCTGAGTCAGCTTCTCACACAGGACCGGAATGTGTCCCTTTGTATTGTAAAAAACATCTAACAAGCCCCATGGACTTCCCGTGTGTGTGTGTGTGTGTGTGTGTGTGTGTGTGTGTGTGTGTGTGTGTGTGTGTGTGTGTGTCTGTGCGTGTGTGTGTGTGTGTGTCTGTGCGTGTGTGTGTGTGTGTGTTTGTGTGTGTGTGTGTGTGTGTGCGTGTCTGTTTCTCTGTGTGTGTGTACATGTATCATGTATGCAATCAAGCACTGAATGAGTGTATGTGTGTGTGTGTGTGTGTGTGTGTGTGTGTGTGTGTGTGTGTGTGTTTGTGTGTGTGTGCACTGAATGAGTGTATGTGTGTGTGTGTGTTTGCTCCCATGTGTGTCAGGGCGTGCAGATCTAGGCCAAAGTAAGTTATCTAAAATGCATATGTTAATTACAGATTGATGGTTAGTGAAAAGCATCTCCCATAATGGCTTCCCATGGGCCGAGCGTGGGGTTCCTGCTGATCACAACAAACAAGGGTTATTTCCCATCCTCTGGGTACCACACACTTCACTGAACATTAGCATATTTACTGTAAACACACACTACTCCATATTAATATTAGGCCAAGGGAGTTTTAATACCAATACAAACAAAAGAGTCAATGTTGAGCGAGTCAGGCCAAGGTTTCCTACTCTATGTGAGCAGATTCGTGGCAATCTAAACACTGAGTTTGGCTTAGGGGCCTTGTGGCCATTAGCCTTGCAAAAACAGATGCTTTGTCAGACTATTGTGAATGCAGAATATGAGTCACCTGGCAGTGTGGGATCACTGAATACACTTTAAAACTGTAACATAGTATGCAATACAGAATATTAATGGACGCCATTATAGTTTGCCAGCTCATTGTTGTGGTTATGAGATATGTTTTATTAATTGTTAAAGAAAGTATTAGTATATTTTATCATGAATGTTTTAGCTAAAAGGCTTGTTCAAAATGTTGTGTGTAAAGTGTGTGTAGGTTGGATTTTGGAAAACACTTAGTGAGCCGAGAATGTGAAACCAGATGCCTCACGTGATGTTTTTTCTGACATAAGGAGAAAGCGGGTCGTAAAATGACTCGTTGCTAGGCAGAAGTAGAATTCAGCTGAAATGCACTAATCCTAAGTGTATCCCAGCATCCTGACTGTCATACTGTGTAAACATTGTGTTTGAATAAAAGGACTTGTTTTTAGCATGGCACGTCAGACAGACTTAAGGTGTCTGTCTCCGTCGGGGCCCTGTTCGTAAACAGTCCAGTTCACTTACATGCTGGTTTGTGTCTTTAATCTGCTAACTAACTGTTGAGGGTCTTTTCCCTGACATTAATAAGTTAAATGTAGAACTTAAATGCCATCATAAGAATTGCATCCTATTTTTCCCAAACAGTTCAGTCTCCAGTATTCAATGAGACAGAAAAGCTCCAAAACAATAGAAAATTCTAGAATATTAGTAGTTATTAAACCTCTGGTCTTTTCCTCACGCTGCCTGCTGTCATCCCTGACACAGAAATCCACAGAGAGGTGAAAGATGTCACTCTGTGTCTCAGTGAACACAATCCCTTAAACCAGCAGGAAGTTCCCCCCGTCTCAGCTCAGGACTTGATTATCAGACCAAACACGAAAAACATGAAAAGACTTTTCCTCCACATCCTCTTTTCCTTGTCATCCTTCCTTCCTCTCTTCCTGTGTGCTTCTCTTCCATTCCCCACCACATCCTCATTCAGTTTCTCCTCTTCTCCCCCTTCTCCCAGGTTGAACACAGAGAGAGAGAGAGAGGGGGGTCTTTGGTCAGGTAACATCCTCTCTACTCTTTCCTCCTGCAATAGTGGCTGTGATATAACACTTCAAACATGGAAAAGGTCAAAGAGTCCATCGCTCCCTTGTATCTGTCAGGTTTCCCTGGGAAGGCATATAGTCTCCGTTCTCCAGAAAGCAGGTGTGTGTGTGTGTGTGTGTGTGGTCAGGTCAGCCGGCTGTGACATGAGAGGTCTCTGACAGAGTCTTTTAAAGGGCAGAGAAGAATGCCCACGCACGATTCCAGTACACCTTCACCGGAGCCGGGGTGAGAGTTCTCAGAAAGGATTAATAGCCATCTACACTTCTTACAAATGTTCTTCATCTGTGCTTTTTAAAAGAAGAGGGGTGAGAAAGAGGGTGAAGGAGAGGAGATCGTGTGGTTTCTGCTTTTCTTGCTCAAAATGAAGGGAATAAAGTCCGGAACATTCAGCTACACCGATACAGAACGTGTCTTAGCTCTCTCACACTAATCAGGGACCGCCAGGACTGCATACATTAAAGCCATGGATGGTTGTTCATTTTTCATCCCCATCAAAAGAGTGGATCCAGCTGTCTAACTCAGAGACACCGCCTTCTGAAGTGAGCTGATGAACACGACCATGTCAGCCAATCAATAAATGATCACTTCAGTGCCAGGAAGTGCTTTTAGCACCTGCTAGCAGTGGAATCTGTTCTCCCTGATTGTCATCAGAGTCTTACTGTTTCCCTCATCCCCTAAGATAGCTATTCAGTTAATTCAGTGCATCCTATTGTCATCATCCCATCCATGTCTGCAATGATAATATATTCATTTGGCTGTTTTTCAAGGGTAGATACTGTTATACATTCCATTATAGTGATAGAACTGCAAAATAGCTATTCTACTGTTATTTTGTATCATTTGTATCTGTAACATATATTGATGTTTCCTGCTCTGATTGGCTGTTGCATGGCGGTTATTGTGTGAGCATAGAAATGCTCATATGGGGGGGGGACTGATGGAACCGGAAATATTGCTATTCTGTTGTTGTAAAAGACATCAACTTAGTGTAGCATTATTTTGTGTCTGTTACTCATTCTTGGATGTGTACTCTGTCTGTCTCACTGAGACCTGAACAAATAGCATGTGAACCCCTTCCCCCCTAGATAGCCTCCTTCCTGCTATCACCCTTTGTACCCTGTTATCACCCCCCCTCCCCCCATAGGTGAACCCCCCACCCCACTGTCTCCCCCTTCCTCTCACTTATAGGGTGTGGTCACCCTCTCCCCTATTGTATTCTACCTGACTGAATTGTATAAATATACCAACATAGTCTGCAATAAGGTAGGCCTTTCTCTGAGCACCAGCTGAGAGGGGGTCTCCACGCCGAAATAAACTCCAGAAACCTGACTACGTCCTCCGGTCCCTTCTTCAACTTTTGGCGTGCTCATTTAGATTCTATCAATAGACACTGAAATATACTTTGACTGACCAATACGGTGTTAATACTGGAGCAGTTCAAAACAGGACATGGCCATGTTGCTATGCTGTTGCTATGCTATTGATCTTTATTCCTGGATGGTTTATTTTCAGGGAACATTTCAGAGCAGGCCTTGATAATACCACTGCTTACACATATCTTTTAACAAGGGCATGGACTCCAGACAAGTTGGGACCACTAAGACTAAAATAATTCCATTCCACACAGAATCAGAATCAGAATCAGAATCAGAAAGGTTTTTACTGCCAAGTAGGTTTTCACCTACGAGGAATTTTTTGTGGTACGTTGGTGCAAACAATAAACATACACAATAAACAATAAACAATACACATATTAAGTTACAGCAGGAGGAGCATCACTACCTGGCATTCATATTTGTCACATGGCTCCTCAGAAGGCTGCAGAATGTTCTACTGATTTGAATGGGCCACCCCAACACTCAGAGGTCAGACAGTGGTACAGGAGGTAAAGAAGTCGGTTAGTAATCAGAAGGTTGCTAGTTCGATTCCCTGTCGAAGCGTCCTTGAGCAAGACACTGAACCCCTGCTAATTGCTCCTGATGTGCAGTGTGCCATCAGTGTAAATGTAAAATGTGTATACATTGTAAGTCGCTTTGGATAAAAGCGTCTGCTAAATGACTAAATGTAAATGTAAGGTCCGATATTTCTTTATAATGACTGCTGCAAAAAATGAATGGCCGCTGGCTGCCATTGGCAACTGATTTTGTGCTTTTGATTCACATCTTTCATAGCATTCCACAAGTAGTCTGTTCACGTCTCGTGTGGAAATTCATTGTAACTGAAAGTCAGTAGGTAACATGTTACTAGTTTAAAGTTGTAATTGTTTGAAGAACCCTTTTTCTCAGCGTAAGCCACGAAACAGCAACAAAATCATTAAAA
>NC_045168.1:24735687-24738187 GCF_900700415.2 Clupea harengus
ATTAGCTAAACATACTGCATAGTGACTAAAGCAGTATGACGTTTTCTCTAAAACTAGCAAGCTAACAAAAAAAAAACCAGACCTACCTTGCAAGCATAGCTAGATAGCCTATTTTGAACGGTACTGTACTATTTTGTAAATATACTGCATTTGATTACATTGGGCTGTAAAGCTGTTTCTTACACAGAAATCAAAAGTACAAAGTGCTTTTAATATTGAATGTTAAATATATAATAACATATAATATAATGTTAACCCAGCAGGTGTAATTGCCAGCTAACATTTGCTCTTACAACTAGTTGGTTGTAACAGTATTGTAATAGTAATGATAACAGCATCAATTCTAACAACTGAGTAATAACAAACTTTTTTTAAACTGACTATTAAAAAAATCTAAATATTTTTCCCTGAGGGTGGAGGGAGGTTGAGGTTCCAGCTGAAAAGAGAAGATGCAGGTCCGATTTGAGGCAAAAGGTTCACAGTTTTGATTGCAAAGTCTTTTTAGGCAAACATGGTCAAATGTATTTCTGTCTTTGTCTGGTTCTCTCTCTCTCTCTCTCTCTCTCTCTGTGTGTGTGTGTGTGTGTGTGTGTGTGTGTGTGTGTGTGTGTGTGTGTGTGTGTGTGTGTGTGTGTGCGTGTGCGTGTGCGTGTGTGTGTAAAGGCTTAGTTAAACATGTATAAAGCACAGTTGATGATGAGCCAAATCTGTAGTGATAGCATCTGAGTGAGATATGCAGTTGGACTGTATTTGCATGTTGTTTTGCCAACCGAGAGGGGAATGTTGTCTTTTAGTCATGCAGTGGAAAGCAGCCAAGCAAGAACAAAATGTTTAAACTTGGTCAAAGGGGAAAATGACCCCCACAAAATACTTACTTAAGCAAAGCCATTTTAGACCCCAACTTTATATCAGTTTGGCATTATATGAGAAACAAGATACTACTGGACAGCTTGTAATGGACAGCTTGTAAAGTGAGTGAGAATAAAAGGAATTCTCTCTAATACACACACTTATACACACACACACTCTGTCTCTCTCTCTCTCTCTCTCTCTCTCTCTCTCTCTCCCCCTCTCTCTCTGTCTGTCTGTCTCTGCCTGCTTTTCTGTAACAGTACAGAGGAATAATGAAAAACATTTCTCATGAGGCCCTCTCTGCTCTTTGTTGTTGCTCTTGCTATGAAGGAGTTGGCCCTCTCTGTCTTCCTAGAGCAAAGTGTACGGGATAGCAGCTCACTGGAGTAATACAGAGACACTACACAACAACACAACAACACAACAACACAACAACACAACATATCAGTAGAGATAGCAGCTCACTGGAGTAATACAGAGACACTACACAACAACACAACAACACAACAACACGACAACACAACATATCAGTAGAGATAGCAGCTCACTGGAGTAATACAGAGACACTACACAACAACACAACAACACAACATATCAGTAGAGATAGCAGCTCACTGGAGTAATACAGAGACACTACACAACAACACAACAACACAACAACACAACATATCAGTGGAGATAGCAGCTCACTGGAGTAATACAGAGACACTACACAACAACACAACAACACAACAACACAACATATCAGTAGAGATAGCAGCTCACTGGAGTAATACAGAGACACTACACAACAACACAACAACACAACATATCAGTAGAGATAGCAGCTCACTGGAGTAATACAGAGACACTACACAACAACACAACAACACAACAACACAACAACACAACATATCAGTAGAGATAGCAGCTCACTGGAGTAATACAGAGACACTACACAACAACACAACACAACACAACACAACAACACAACACAACAACACAACATATTAGTAGAGATAGCAGCTCACTGGCCAGGTGTTTCACTCAGGATTACCCAATCATATGATCAGAATTTGCATGAAAAAGTTGGATGGAAACCCACTTACAATTTGCAGTGTCAAACCAGTACAAACCAGGGACATCACAGCATAAATTCTACTAAATGAATAGGACATAAGAACTGAAACCTCTACAGCCCATCAGCCCTATCACTGGTGTATTTGAGTCAGTCACAGTCACCAGCCTGGTTTGAATTTATGGATATGTTTCTTGAATCATGACTAATCCTTCATGTATTTCTCAGGCTTTTCAGCTGCCCAGCTTACATTTGCATCCACCTGTCTTGTGTTTGTCTCTGAGGCCTGAGAAAGAGAGTGAGAGAGTGCATATATTTTTTTAGAGATCTTAACATCTGCGAACAATCAAAAAACGATTTTATACTTTAATTTAACACTTTATCTGGACAGAGCCAGATACCCCTAATTGCTGGCCTGTAATTAAGAGTAAAACATCTGAAATATCTTCAGCTTTAAAACATGTGTAGTGTCTGACCCCCCCCCACCCTCCAGCTGTGTAAGCACAGCTACATTCTGGACTCAAACCTGCGGCCTTGGGCACGGCAGGCAGCATGTGACACGCAACACCATGCACATTCCTGTGGTGTTTT
>NC_045168.1:24748187-24758187 GCF_900700415.2 Clupea harengus
GAGGAACACAGAGGACCTGTTCATTGTTCACAGCTGACTCCCTCCTCTGGATTCCCCTCTCTGCCTGAGCCCCATTCGTCTCGCTTGTGTGACATGCAATCTTGACTAAGCAGATAGATCCTAAGAGCAATCTCTCAACACGGGTAATAAATGAGATTGTTGTTTTTTTCCCCTTTTTCTTTGCTGTTCTTTCGCAGTGGGTCTCGAGCACAGTTGTGCTGTAATCAGTTCATCTGAGTCTGACATTCATGTGAAATCACTGAGGAGAGGCCAGGTGCACTGATTCCTAAAGTTATTTATTAGCTCCTATCAGTATTGAAATTTATTCTGCTGCCACATCTGCTCTTCCCAGCAGCATTTCAGCGCTAGCACCAGTGTGGATGCACTCTTCTCTTCTGTGCTCTCTCTCTCTCTCTCCCTTCTCTCTCAATCCATCTTTCAATCTCTCTCCTATTGTGGTTTTCTCCTTTACGTCTTTTCTCTTTTTCTCCCTCTCTATCTATCTATCTATCTATCTATCTATCTCCTTCTTTCTCTGTCCTCCTGTGTTTTCTCAGTGTTGTTAATTCCTTCATGTGGTCTCTGCAATGTCTACCTCTGTGTGGCAGTGATGCAGTCAATGCTTTGATAAAAATGCACAAATTCACCCTGTCTCTCTCTCTCTCTCTCTCTCTCTCTCTCTCTCTCTCTCTCTCTCTTTCATTCCTTTGTGTTGTTCAAGCGTGTTATCTCTGCGATCTGCTCTCGTGTTCACACCAGGTCTCAGTACAGTGACATCAGCACGGGCTTCAGTGCTTTTCAAAGGGAACTTCCCTGTGTGCACTCCAATGCTCATTGCTCTCGTACTCAAAACATGTGTGTGTGTGTGTGTGTGTGTGTGTGTGTGTGTGTGTGTGTGTGTGTGTGTGTGTGTGTGTGTGTGCAACATGGGAGGGTAAATGCTGACATTAATGTAGAATCGCCCCAAGATCAAAGACATACTACAGATCCAACCAAACAAAGCCCATCCCTGCTTTTATAACTCTGCTGTAAACAAGTGACTTATCACTCCCAGTCCCTGTGACTTTGAAAACATATAAACATATATCATCCATTTTAAAACACATATCATCCATTTTAAAACACATATCATCCATTTTAAAACATATATCATCCATTTTAAAACACATATCATCTATTTTTCAGGACAAATAAATGAGTTATATTTGGACACATGGCAAACAGGTGTGTGCCATGATCTCTCATTTTCAGAAAAAGAGCTTGAGGAAGATGCCAATTTGTATGAGTGACATAAAGACAGAGCAAAACCTATCAAAACATACCCCTTTCCTCATTCCAGGCAGCCATTGAGACTGTGAACATGTGTGGATCGTGCGCTCTGAAAACCACCTTTCATCCTCCCTATTGTGGTTTAGCACAATACAACCGAGCCCAATGTTGTCTTCTTGGAAGGAAAGCAGGAATGATGAGATGCTGTGAAAGAAAAGAGTCCATTGTATCAGTTTTCATCGTGTTTTCTTATGCAGCTGAAAATCACGGTTCAGATGATTCCCTCATCACATTTAACTGACTTGTAAAAAGATGAAAAACAATGTTTTTTTTAACATCCCTGGAATGGAATATGGGGGAGAGCAGACAAAGACTAACACCTTTGGGGGAGCCTCCGCAGTGGTATGACTGTATCCATTCCAGATCATTCTGTGGTCTCAGCTGAGCAAATAAAGGGAAGTGTAGCCAAAGCAAGCAGCGGCTGCTTGCCTATCAGTGCTCGGGACCGTAATTGACAGCCTGAGACCCTGCCCATGGTAAATGTCAGCAACCGAATGAGAGAGAGGAAGGTGAACGAAAAGAGGAAAAGGAGATCTACCTTTAATACACACCAACACACACACACACACACACACACACACACACACACACACACACACACAGAGGTGTACCCAAAGACCATATGCACAAATGTTAATGTAAGAATACACTTGCACACACTGAATGTCAGAAAGTCAATGACTGAATTTGAGGTGGCCTTTAGCAAAGACTAGCAAAACACTGTTTCCTACAGGACATGGTTAGATTTCAGCTCATGTAAAGTAAACAATCGAAAGTGATATAAAGTGTATTGCTTCTCCATAATACAAACAGTAATAGGATAACTGCAGTGTGCATCTGCCGTGTGTGTTTGCACACTGCCACTATTAAGTCTTCTCTGTGAAATGAGTGGCCATTCATCTTGGAAGATAAACAAAAACCTACCGACTGAAAAAGACGGCTCCAAGAGAAATAAAGCAGCACAGATTCCATCATTACAGAGAGAGTGGAGTGGGGTCAGTCAGTCAGTCAGTCAGTCAGTCATCGTCTGCTCAGTACTGCTGCCAAAGAGAGAGAGAGAGAGAGCACACATATGTGCTGTTGGCGAGGGGACTTTATGTGTGGATGCTTTTTGGCGTGCAGACATTGGAAAAGTGGGAGCTATTAAAGACATATTCTTTCACTCAAGCTAATTCATCAGAGGTTGTGGGTGGAAGGCAGAGGAGAGATCATGGTCCTGAGAGGCTGATATACACACGAGGAGGAGAAGAAACACGGGGGGGAATCTGTGGCACTGGTGAGGCTGGGGCCTGACTGTAATTAGAGGAGCCATCGCGCGCCGCACCTCGGAGAAGGGGTCAGGGTGAGAGCATCTTGCCCACGCAAAGGGCCCTGTGCCGAGTTGCTAGTTTGCCACTGGAAGTTGCTGCCTGGGAGTTGACCTTGGGCACGGGTCAATTGATTTGGTTGCTTCTCGCACAGTGCCTGCCGTGGTTGTCTGCTTTTATTAACTGGCCAAATGGGAGATTCCAAGCCGGGAGAGAAGTTTGAGCAGACAGCCATGAAGCCATGAAGCACAACAACATCGTAGCTCCATCCAGCTCACTCCCAATCTCCCTTCTTCCTCCTCCTCTGTGTTCTCTAGTTAATGGTGCTGTGCTAATCACTTCTGACAAACTCTCAGAATGGGGAAATGCTAATGAACGTGGACGCTTCCAGACGCTGAAGCTGACAGTATCAAAGGGGCTCACAGATGATTCTTTCATGAGATGAGAAATAATTCAGGCCCTCAGACTGGCAGAGGTGTGCGTGGAGAGCTACGGGCAGGGGGGATGGGTGAAAGGGTGATGGGTGATGGGTGAAGAAGAGTATCAAGGACCAAAGTGAGGGTAGGCAGATACACAGAGGTAGGGGGAGGGGGAGGGGGCTTGAACATCATGAAGGGTGTTTTGTGTGCAGGAACACCCCGCTATTCAGATTGGTTTCTGTAAAAAAATTTCTCTGATTTGTTATTTTTTTTCTCTGATTAGTTTTTTTTTTTTTTAAATGAAAAACACATTGCTTTCCAGTAATAGGTCTTTGAAAATAAGTCTTTTAATCATTCTGCGACAAACCACCCGATCCAAGGTAAATGGCCTCAGACTCCAAGCTGATGCATTCCTGTGGATTTATGGAAATAACTTGCTTATTTGTTGAGTAAGGTCTTGTCTGGATTTGAAATTAGAAATACTGTTGGTAATGGACATTTTCCATCCATAATCACAAACCTTCCAGTTCTGATGGCCTCGTGGTATTTTGTTTGTTGTATTACCAGCTGGGTTCGTATAGGAATATTTTGCTGGGATGTGACATTTGCAGGTCACCATGTCTTTTGCCTTTGATGCTACTTCAAATCCCTTTTATCCCAATATTATGTCATTTTCTTTGAATTTCGATGTGTCAATAATAAGCATTAGTTTGAGAAAAGGCTTAACATAGTATCTGGTCATAAATATGACATGTTGCAGACACGTAAACTGAAGTACTGCCCCACGCTGGCATAGTTTCTCTTATTTTGAACCCTGTGAGAAGGTGAATTCTCCCCCTCCTCACCGTGGCAAAAAGCGTCCGGTTCCCTCACAAACCCAAAGGCCTGGGGGACTGTCCCTTAGTGGTTTGTGCCAACACACTAATATGCATCTTTCCCAGTGGCTGAATACAGATATAATGTTATAGAAATAAAGTAGCTGAATACAGATATAATGTTATGTAAATAAAGAATGGAACGGGTCATATGGGCATGTTGCAGACACGTAAACTGAAGTACTGCCCCACGCTGGCATAGTTTCTCTTATTTCACACTGAGATCAAGAGTGCTTTTTGGAGTTCAGGGAATGCCAAACAAAAGGGCTGTTTTCCATGTGGAGTTTGGAAGTGAAGTGGAGGCAAACGCCTGCTGTTTGATAATGGTCTAAAAAGAGTTAGTGCGGTTGTGGGGAAATCCAACCCAAGCCAGCCCAGCACAGAGGACATGCTCAAGGTGAGTGTGTAATGAACTACCCACTCTCTCGCGCCAGAGTCCAGGGACCACTGACTGATTGTGGGTTTGGGCTAATTCTGCCAATGTCCCCAATTTGTTCCAATAATGCACAGCAACAATTGCTGGACATTTTTTTATCGTCCTGTTCTTTGCTCTCTCTCTCTCTCTCTCTCTCTCTCTCTCTCTGTCTCTCTCTCTCTCTCTCTCTGTCTCACCTTCACTCTCTCTCTCTCACACACACACACACACACACTTACACTCTCGCTCTCTCTCTCTCTCTCTTTCTCTCACTAAAATACTTTATTGGGAATGTTGAGTCTACGCGAAGGTCCCAGAACATTCCTTTGTGGTGCAGGGCCTTTTGACACCCCAGCTGTGAGGTATGATGTAAAACATGTGAACCGTGTGTTTTATGGAGTTGGTGTTCTGAAAATGGCATGATTTTGAATGGACTGTCTTTATTATTCATTTAGAACAATTAAATATGCATGATGTGTGATTTTAAAGTGTACCAGAACATCCCATTAACCGAAACATTTCAGACAAAATGACTAAGGGACCCTAAGTAAGTCCCAGAAGTAGCAGCAACACACTCAGAACACTGGCGCCACGGTCAAATGAGGCCAATTATGTCCCAACTAGCTTACTTTTCCCCCCTTCCACTCAAATTTGCCATTTTATTTCCAGGAGAAATCCTGCACAGAGGCAACAGCAAGGGTCCTACGCCTACACTCTATTCTGAATGGTTCATCGGGGGGAAAAAAATGGCATTTCCATGTTCATGTGGACTGATTGCATCCGGAGTAATTCTTCTGGTAATTGAATTTACAAGGGACCACTAGTTGCAGCCCTGCGTGCTGCCCCATTTTCTGCTGGGTCGAATCAAGATGTCTTCCTCTATCTGTGGCAGTTGGACCAGAGTGCAGAGTGTGGAGGAGGAAGAGATGTTGCTGAATGCAGGCTTTCCTTCCCTATGACCTCCCCCTCTACAGGAATAGGCTTACTTGTTTTATATGATGCAGGATGTGACTGCTGTTGGCAGGGGCCTGGCAGAAGGACAGTGAAGTTTAACACCTGTTTTGTGCTTTCACTCGTTTCCCTGCCTCCATCTTGGAGATAGATTGTTTCCAGTAACACTCGATTACAGCGGCCCTCACCAGCTTCTCTCACCAGCAATCAGAACAGGAAATCTCTCTTAAATCTACACCAGAAGCCCCCCCCCCCCCCCCATCCCCCCCACCCCCTTTTCTCTTCCAGTACATTCCCTCTCTCTCTCTCACCTATATATTCAGTCACACACGATCCTAAGAAGTCATGTTGTAGCATGTACAGCTTGCTCATGTAACGTAACCAGGGAGATATATGAAACGCCCATATGGATTTCATCCAAACGAATATCATGCAAACAGGTCGGGATTTTTAAATAGAAAGAAATGAACACAAAAGAGCTCTAAGGTCTGTTTCGACTCAACCCAGAGTTTATGTGCCACTCTTTGGCTTGGCTCCAGACTGTTTCCACAGAGAAATATTCAGGGTTTATGAGGGAAGCTCTCAATACAGAGTAGATTTGAGTGGAATCATCCATCAATCCCAACCACCATGGCCCTCTAGTGAGAGAGGAGAGAGAGCCATTAGAGCGAGAGAGCGAGAGAGAGAGAGAGAGAGAGGCGGGGGGGGGGGGGGGATATGAACAGAATGGACCATTTCTTTCTGAATTGAATAAGTTCAGTGTAAATTGACTGACCCCCGTATTTAATATGCATCAGACTAAAATGATAATATTAGTGGGATCTCTGCTACACACACATCTCACTTTTCATAAAAAAGTCTGGTTCCCCATATCCCACGGCGGGCAATTTGAAAACGATCAGATTGGGCTTTTCTAATATTAACATAACAACAAACAAGAACACGGGGGTAAAACTAACAAGTGAAGCACATATATATATAAAAATAAAGTTTTGAATATAGACAAAAATTATTTCTTTCATGCAAATATGACAAACATGTCTGAAATGTATAAAACTAACCCCAGGACAGCTTTACTTGTAAACTCCCAAGAACAATGGGCACTTATCAGCAAGACAGAGAAAACCAGTTAGCCTGAGTCAGCTCTAAACCTGTGTTTAAGTGAACAAACCCCAAACTGAACCATGTATCACAAACATGAGAGGTATGTTCACAATCAGAGGTCCAGGGAGATGTTATTTTTGCTTGGGCCATGACTGGCCATTACATTGCATGGTATCTACCTGCCAAAATCAGGCTATGAATATATTCAATGGGAAGATGTTTACTGGTAATAAAAAAAACATTGACAAGTTGACTCCATCCATGTCAAAGATGAACATAATGCAACAGAAGAATGAAAACAAATAAGTAGAATAAATATACAACCTATGAATTCGGGAGGAAGTTTGGAGGGTTAAAAGAATAGCAGTCGCTGTCTTTTATGGTTCTACAGCCTCAGTAAATACAAGAACAAAATTCACCCGCATGAAGGAACATAAAACATGATTTTAAACGTAAAAATGGAACATCTACCCACTGCGTAATTCTGAGACTTTTCAATGAGACATTAGGTAAAAGCAAGGGTCCGGAAGAATTTATTTCCACATTCAATGTGTGATGAAATGAATAATTCTTTGTATGAGTGTGTGTGTGTATGAGTGTGTGTGTGTGTGTGTGTGTGTGTGTGTGTGTGTGTGTGTCTGTATGTGTGTGTGTGTGTGTGTGTGCGTGCGTGCGTGCGTGCGTGCGTGCGTGCGTGCGTGCGTGCGTGCGTGCGTGCGTGCGTGCGTGCGTGCGTGTGTGTGCGTGTGTGTGTGTGCGTGTTCCCTTAAGACAGCAAATGATATGAACAGGAGACAGGCGAGGACAATGATTTGGGAAAACACAAGGATGAGCCACCCAAATCAGCAAAAGAAACTAATCACGAGCTGAAATCACTGTCCTCCATTGCCAGGCCTGCCGGCTTGAAGAGTGGCCTCTCCAGACCTACAATCAGGCTGCATTAAGAACAGCTCCATCCGGATGAGGGCCGTCTCCTCATCACCACGGCAACCCATTTGTGTGGCAAACAAACAGCTGAGGACCCAGATGCCATTTTTCCCCATTTATTTTTCAGGGACAGGTTTTTTTTCTTTTTTTGATGTTTTTATTTCAGCCATGGTCTAATCCAAGTCTGATTGGTCAGTGAGAAACCGGAATCATACAGACAGTCCACCTCACCTGTGATGGACATGAAAAATGTGCTTCACAAACACTAATAGTTCAATGCTTATGTTTATAGTCCATCTTTTGTTGATATTGATTTTGGCTTGTGTTTAATGCCTGGACAATGCATGAGCCTATAACAAAAGAAAAACGGTAAGGAAACATAATTGATACAGTGTATTCAGTGGACGCAATGCCATGGAGTGAATTCAGTTACCAACTTCATGCTTGGCAAGGAAATTAATATCAGGGTCCTGTATTATTGTCCAGTGTTCATTGATATTCCCACAGCCAGTCGGCACACAGCGTTCACAGGGTTAATGTAAGAGAAGTGTGTGTGTGTGTGTGTGTGTGTGTGTGTGTGAGTTTCAGAGAGCCAGAGACGGAGGAAAGGGGGGAGGGGGTCTTGACTGTACACGTAGACCAGTGCACCTGCTAACCCAACAGTAATGGCTGCCTCTTGAGAATGTACTAATGGCTTCCTCTGAAATCCTGGCCTTTTGGACAAAAAGAACTGTTAAGTCTGGTTGAGCAATGATTAGCCTTGTACATTCAGAAATTCTGTTGAAATTTCCTATTTGTAACATTTGTTAATTATTCTTTTTGTATGGCCTCATTCACCCCCTGTTTCCTGTTTTTTCACAGAACTTGGTGAAGTATGACGTACGGGGCCTATTTTTATACTCGATGACTAGCAGGTTATTGTGTAAGTCTCGGCGGATAACAGCCAAGTACCAGTGCAGTGTATTCTGCCTGTCGGTGTTCCAAGTCAGAAGTGTGGGGATATATAGACTACTAAATAAGAACAAGCATGTACTGTGAATCCGAATGTACTGTGAATAAATCAGAACAGCAGCACCGTGCTTGGATGGCTAAAACAGCTGTCAAAGAAGGGAGATAGTGAGGAGAAGAGACAGAAGGAACAGGTGTCACAGCTAACACACAGCAAGTGCCAGAATTAGTGCCTATGTGCTTGCACCATGGAAGCAAACAAAGAGGCCTCGCTATCTATTTATGGTGTTGCAGGGAGAGAAAGATGTGACCTGGATGTTTGACTGACGGACTGAAACAGATAGACGTTCCAGTCAGGAAGAATTAATGGCCCATCTCCTTCACAGGCGACCCTACATTTGGGAGATGGCATGTCAACCCACTGTTTCTCTTTTTGGTCATGGCTAAGACAGGAATAAATGAGCTTGGAACGTATGCAGGTCTGAATCAATTTTGTGCCTTTAGCTGTCCTTCATGCGTGCCTATTTGGTGGCTGTGACAGTTTGCCATGAGTCTGATTTCAATATGAAAGTACAGGCTTTTGACATGATAAGGGAAATGAAAGAAACAGGCATTGGTCACAGTCGAGCAGCTGCCATGCTAAGCCTCGGCTCCCATCCCGCCCCAGCCCATGCATAATGGACAGTATGTTTTCCATATATTACACACAGACCAGTATTAAGACAATGAGGTTATTCACCAGTGCCAAGGGCAGGGAATGAGCAGCTACTGGGCCCCTTCTCTGAAACGAATGGGATCCAGGCTCCTTGCAAAAGCTGCATAGCCCAGCATCACAAATCCATGAAAAGGTGTTTCCCATCCCTTTCATCCATCCCTTAATGTAACAGGGCCTGTCTTCTCCTCTTGTGACTCCCCTCAAAATCCATACTGTCATTTCCCCATTACCCTCACACTATTTTGTTCCCCTGGTAGTGTAGCATCTCTCTCTCTCTGTCTTTCTCTCTGCTGGAGTGCCTGTTTTGGTCTGATCATGTTTGGCTGCTGTATCTAATGTACCGTGCGCAAAGACTCTGGCAGAGGAGGTGATTCACACAGATGTGGGAATTTTGCAGAACAAAAAAAGGCCTATGCACAGTGACTGACAAACACACAGTCCGTCAGTCCTCACACCTCCACAAATGGCTTGTCACAAGCCCTACTTAGCCAACCTTGAAAATCTATATGATCCTCCACCATCCAGAGTAGATTTAATTGCTTTTGAAACCCCTTTGCAGTGTGAAGTTGGATGAGCTGTTTTTGACTGATTGTCAGCAGTGTCCTTGTGTTGTACACAGGTGGGCACATGCCAGGCTCTCCCCCCTGGTATTGCATTGCTGGGTTTTCGGGTTAGTGGGTTGGCACTGGGTATATATACCATGCCAACAGCTGCTAATTTTGTCTAGGAGTTGGTTAAAATGAGGGCAGGGCAACAGTCAAGAGAGAGAGGTGGTGGTGGGGGGGGGGGGCAGTACCTGCCCCTTTATTTTAATACTGCCGGTATGCACTATTCTATATGCGGTGATATGGCTATATGTGTTTCTTATAGGCTTTATTTTATAGACATGTACTGCGTGTGACTGACACACACCCTTAGCCAACATCATTTCCACAGTCAGACCACAATAGTAGTAGCAGTTACTAGCTCAAGATGTTCAGTGCCAGAGTCAGCGCTGTTAGTTAGTGTTC
>NC_045168.1:24760687-24768187 GCF_900700415.2 Clupea harengus
TGAAGAACATGACCACGCACTTGAAGTCCTATTTGAGCTCACCAACACATGCTCAGACAAGGGGGGAAGAGCCAACATTTGCACCAGGTTTCAAAATTTGCAATTAGACAACGATTCCAAGTCTTAATTTGATCCCAGCCAAAAACTCGATTGGCAATTCATCTTTCGCCTCATTCCATGCTAATCTAATAATAGCTGATTCTTGAAGATGGGGGAGGGAGAGAGATATGCTCCAGCAGGACATACTGCTTGAGGCTACGCAGAAGAAGAAAAAAACACACACAGAAATCTCCAAATGGGCTGCTGGGAAATAAGGGAACTGGGCAGAGGACTTACGTTGGTGAAACGAGAAGAAAACCTCAACATTACTGAGTCACCAGGGAGCGGTGGAACTCATGTTCACTGGCTCGTCTGCACACACTCTCAAACAGCAAGAGCAGAAGAAGGAAACACAAATGTGCTGATTGTAACGTGATCAGACATCAGACCTCAAGCCACAATCCATTTCTTCTGCAGGTTAGAGCTTTTCTAGTGCGGTCTGCTCCTCTGGACCCACAGCGGAGAGGAAAAGAATGCTTTGTTGTTGTTACTGGTAACTCAGGGGGTCAGCAGCCATTGAATAATATAGATGTTGTTCTCACTCTTTTCCCCAGCCTTCCCCATCACGTCATTGGTGGAGTTAATAAAAACCCTATCTATGGCTTCAGTGGGCACAACAATGATATGCTCCCTACAGCTACTACTTCAAATCAAACCAGTGTGTTCCGACCGCAGTGAATTCCATTTTTGGGAAGGGTCATGCATTTATGCAAGTCATCTGATTGGAACACTTCAACCCTGGCAGGGCAGATGTGCCTGCAGTCCAACAGATGTTGCTTCAAATATTTATGGGCTGATCAAGTGGCACTAGTATTGGAGCCTGAAGAAATAAGAGCTGCCAGGCTCAAGTACAGTGAGGAAGTGGTGGACCGAGGCACAGACAAACACAAACACAAACACAAACACAAACACATACACATAAACAAGCTTAGACAGACACACACAAGTTTATAACTTGACGAGTGTGTCCTAACCACCACTTACACTGTGCTGTGGGCGCTCTCTAGATACATCTTTACTCAGCACCTGTGCGAGATTACAAAGGAGAGCATGAAGTCCCCCTCACTAATTCATGGACAGAGCAATTATAAATTTGGCATCCATTTGTGAACTTTTTCAACTACTGTGAGGTTCTCTCTCTCTCTCTCTCTCTCTCTCTCTCTCTCTCTCTCTCATTTCCTGCTATTCTCATGAGGAACTTGTGTTTTGTTCTGTTTTGGTGACTGATGATTAATTCCCAGGCTTTTGCCTAAAATAATAGAATAGTGGCATACGTCATGTGGCGCAAACATTCACTTCTTAACTGTTTCATACATAAACAAGAATTCACTCCTTGTACTGGAAGAAAAGGCCTTGAGTATATATTCAAGACCATATGAACTCTTAGGACAGGATGGTAATGAGCCTTACTTAGGACAACCCAGTGATTTGAATGTTTTTATTACTATTATTATAACATGGGAGAAAACTAATGCCCTCTTCAGATCAATCACTCTTAAAACAGCAGTCACTACAAAAACCAGTTCCATCTACACCACTTAAAGAGACATTACAAAGTTATCATCACTAGCTAGCTTGCTAACTAGCTTACTAACTGCTGTATTTTGCTGACATGCTGTAGGTACTGTTCTTACATTTGAACAGACCTACATAGCAAAGCATACGGCAGCTAGTGGGAACAACAGAACCAACATACAACAAATCATACTTGCATAATGTTGCTTTAAGGTGGTGTTCTGGTCCATTCTGAGTAACATGGACATTACAGACAAGATTCGTCCTTTATGACAGAATCCGTCACAATGGCATGGCCACAGCAGTGCTCCAAGTTCTAACATCCAACTACGAGCACTCATTTACAGCCCCTGCTCTGGGAGGCTCTGAACAGTTCAGTTATTATTTGAATGGGAAGGATGGGCAGAACCCCCCCCCCCCCCCCAAACACCCAGACACAGAGACACACACAGACCCACAGACACAGACTCCAGAGACACACAGACCCACAGACACACAGACCCACAGACCCACAGACACAGAGACATCCAGACACAGAGACACACAGACACAGAGACACACAGACCCACAGACCCACAGACACACAGACCCACATGCACATACTCCAGAGACACACAGACACAGAGACACACAGACACACAGACACACAGACACAGAGACACACAGACACACAGACACACAGACACACAGACACACATACACAGAGACACACAGACACACAGACCCACAGACCCACATGCACAGACTCCAGAGACACACAGACACAGAGACACACAGACACAGAGACACACAGACACACAGACCCACATGCACAGACACAGAGACACACAGACACAGAGACACCCAGACACACAGACCCATATGCACAGACTCCAGAGACACACAGACACAGAGATACACAGACACAGAGACACACAGACACAGAGACACACAGACACAGAGACACACAGACACACAGACCCACATGCACAGACTCCAGAGACACACAGACACAGACACACAGACACACAGACACAGAGACACACAGACCCACAGACTCCAGAGACACACAGACACACAGACACAGAGACACAGAGACACACAGACCCATAGACACACAGACCCACAGACCCACATGCACAGACTCCAGAGACACACAGACACAGAGACACCCAGACACAGAGACACACAGACACAGAGACACACAGACACAGAGACACCCAGAAACAGAGACACCCAGACACAGAGACCCACAGACCCACAGACCCACAGACACAGAGACACACAGACACACAGACCCACAGACACAGAGACACAGAGACACAGAGACACACAGACACACAGACACAGAGACACACAGACACAGAGACACACAGACACAGAGACACACAGACACACAGACCCACATGCACAGACTCCAGAGACACACAGACACAGAGACACACAGACCCACAGACACAGAGACACAGAGACACACAGACACACAGACACAGAGACACACAGACACAGAGACACACAGACACAGAGACACACAGACACAGATACACAGAGACCCACATGCACAGACTCCAGAGACACACAGACACAGAGACACACAGACACACAGACACAGAGACACACAGACACACAGACCCACATGCACAGACTCCAGAGACACACAGACACAGAGACACACAGACACAGAGACACACAGACCCACAGACACAGAGACACACAGACACAGAGACACAGAGACACACAGACACAGAGACACACAGACACAGAGACACAGAGACACACAGACACAGAGACACACAGACACACAGACACAGACTCCAGAGACACACAGACACAGAGACACACAGACACAGAGACACACAGACACACATGCACAGACTCCAGAGACACACAGACACAGAGACACACAGACACAGAGACACACAGACACAGAGACACACAGACTCCAGAGACACACAGACACACAGACACAGAGACACAGAGACACACAGACACACAGACACAGAGACACACAGACACAGAGACACACAGACACAGATACACACAGACACACAGACACAGAGACACACAGACACACAGACACAGAGACACACAGACACAGAGACACACAGACACAGAGACACACAGACACAGAGACACACAGTCACACAGACACACAGACACAGAGACACACAGACACAGAGACACACAGACACACAGACACAGAGACACACAGACACTGAGACACACAGAGACACACAGACACACAGACACAGAGACACACAGACACACAGACACAGAGACACACTGACACACAGACCCACAGACCCACAGACCCACATGCACAGACTCCAGAGCAAAGGTGTACAGCAGGTGTTGCAGTGCAGTCATTCTCTGCATGTGCCCGCGGGGGGGGGCTGCCATTGATTACTCAGATTAATTAGATGCCAGCTGTCCAGGTGCTGAGTGTCTGACTGCCAAAGAAATTGAAAGTAACAATCTGCTCCTGGAGTCCAACTCACTCCCAACATCAGAGGCGGCAGACTGGGACAGAAATCAATGGTGAAATCTCAGATGTCGAAAATAAAATGAACTCCCATTTCAGTATCTAAATTCGATGTTGAGTGCCTTTCGGTTAATGATATCTGCCTTCTTCAGTACTGAGTCAACAAATCCCAGCACAGAGAAGCCGCAGGTGCTGAATATACAGATGAATGATGGTCTAAGCCTCGGTGAGTTGATACAAGGCACATAAAGCCCTACTGTAATACAAAGTGGTATTTGCATAGCACAACAATTGTGTAGCACATCAATATAAGCCTGAGGATATTGTTTTAGAATTGATTTTGTGTTTTTTTTTTCCCTAAAAAATATTGGCCAATCAAAGAACCCCTTGTCCGTTACCAATCCACTTCTCCTAATTCATTTAATCGGAAAGGTAAACCTCTCCTGCAGCTAAATGGCATTTTCTAGAATGTTTTCAATACACTAGGCGTAGGTACATTTGCCCTTCCATGTAGAGAAGCTATTTGTGGTTTTTAAGTACTGTGCTTTGTTTTATTATAATTATTTGCTTCTTTTTCTCAAGGGGTAATGCCTGCATGACACTCGACACTTCATTTCTATTGGACAGACCAAGTCCTGAGCATCTATTCTTTTCATCTTTTTTCAGAGAGTTGAAGTGACACTGATTTTTCTCTCATTGTAATTTCTTGTAATATCAGTCACCACATTGAGTCCACAACCTCCTCTTTAATTAGTCATTGCTTTTCATTCCAATTAGAGCACAATGACAAGATGCCAAATGAAGACAAAGAAGACACTCAAAGAGAGGACACAATTCACATCACATTACCTTACTGGAAGACTGTAGTTTTGGAACATCACCATTAGTCTTCTCTCATTGACTATCTATTCAGCACATGCAGGATGTGTAGCGGTGGAATACCAATAGGACTCCAACAAACAACGTTGACACAGGCTGTTACCGGGAGAGAATAGCCATCTGGCCGGTTGCCTGAAACCTGAAGACATTTTTAGAAACTCCTTACTACACAGGTAGAAATGCATTTGTGTGTATGTGTGTGTGTGAGTCTTTCCAACAGAATTTTCCACTTGACCAAATATCTGAAACTGTGCACTCCCTTCAAGATTTCCGACTGAATTGCAAGATCTCCAATTTAGTGTTTATCTGCAGGTATCCGAGTAAACATAGCCATTATCTTGGCTTTCCCAAAGCAAATGCTTCAAGTGTAAAGTGCACGTCTGCCCACAATAAATGAGGCCATTAGACTAGTACAACAGAAATGAAAGCATGTATTTCATTTAGTCACTTCGTGTTTTTTGTTCAGATACCCAGTGTTTGGGCTAGAGGGCTATTTTATTGTTCCATTTTTATAGCGGAGCAGAGCCACATTTGGACATGATTTACCTCAAACTTGATTTACCTCAAACTTGCCATTTCTTGGCTTCATGTTTCTCAGAGAATGACATATGAAGCATGTTACTGGGACTTGAGAGTATCAAACTATTCCCACGACAGATCTTTTGAGTGTTTGCGAATGCTTTCAATACAGTCTCATTTTATAACTCACAAAGAGTTCCCTGCATATGTGAGTTCTCCTATTTAACAGCCATTAGATGTTGGCCACACAGATCAACTTTTTTGAATAACAGTTAACATATTTGTGTCCTCTTGTGTGTCCTCACATGACGAAAGCCTTGCAACCACACTTGAAAAACTGCATATCCCGTGACATGGCTCTCCTTCTGCTTTTGCTCAAAGTTTGAAGTGTACCAGCTGTGATAGAATGATTCAGATTCAGAACATACATGCATCGGAGAATGCCCCCTGGGGTTGTTTTTGCCAGGGAGGGAAAACACAAGATCTGATCATTTCCATCATCCTAATGTAACACTACACTTCCTCATCTTATTCAGTTTGTAACGTCTGATTCATTAGCATCGTCACCTTTAGCTTTCTAATGCTGCACTACACAAGCCTTTTACAGGGATGCATTGCTGACAGAGAAAGAGAAAGAGAGAGAGAGAGAGAGAGAGAAAGAGAGAGAGAGAGAGAGAGAGAGAGGGAGAGAGAGGGGGGATAGAGAGAGAGGGAGAGAGAGGGAGGGAGAGAGAGAGAGAGAGGGAGAGAGAGAGGGAGGGGGGGTACTTAGAGAAAAAGCTGTCTTTAGCCAGCGTTTGTAATTCCAAGCCTACTGGTGTTGCAGCATGGCCACCTCCCTTGCCTTTATATTATCTTGATACATCAATGTTAATAATAGCAGCCCAGGTCAATACTCATGTGTGACACAACCCAGACATGATACACATTCACACACACACACACACACACACACACACATCCCCTCAACCCAGACATGATACACATTCACACACAAACACACACACACACACACACACACCCCCCCACCCCAAACATGATATCCATTCACACACACACACACACACATCCCCGCACCCCAGACATGATACACGTTCACACACACACATCCCCACACCCCAGACATGATACACACACACACACACACATCCCCACAACCCAGACATGATACACGTTCACACACACACATCCCCACAACCCAGACATGATATCCATCCACACACACACACACACACACACACACACACACACACACACACACACACACACACACACACACACACATCCCCACAGCCTTCTGATATCCTGAAAAGAGAGAAAATTAGATGCATATGAGAGGGTTCCTGCAGAAGAATAAGAGGAAGGGAGAGGATAAGGAGGGGAGAGCAGATGAACCCCCTCTCTTGAAATCTTTTAAATATGGTGGCCCCATTCTCCTGCAGCAGCACACAAGGGCACTTTGTGGAGCTGATATTAGAGACGGGCTCCTCTGCGTCCCTCCCTCCTTATCGTTATTCAGTGAAACCCTCTCTCTGGCGTCCCCCCGGTCACTTACTCCAGCCCCCTTTATCATCCAGCCCTGATTACTGCCTGAAGAAGAAGGAATGAGGCTCTGATGAATAAAACTGACTCCCTTTTAACGATACACATCAAGGTGAGTGCATCCATTCACGCGGCTCTACATGGCAAAAGGGTTATCCCTGTTTGCAGATGTTCCCTTCAGTGAGTTTCCCATATATGCCGCATTTATCCCTTTAACTGTCACTTATCATTATCACACACAATGTGACAATAGGGTTATCCATACCCCTAATGAAATTCTGAGAGACAGCAGACAACAGAAACGGGTGGAGGGGGGGTGGAGGGTGTGTGTGGGGGGGGGGGGGGGGGGTGCAGTTGGTGTCTGGGCGCTCTGATGCTAATTCATTTTCCCGAAGCAGAGAGGAGGGGCATAATGAGAATAAGAGCACTGTGGATCAATGCTGGGGATTTACCATAACATTTACCCCCTGATCCCATCCTGAAGC
>NC_045168.1:24773187-24798187 GCF_900700415.2 Clupea harengus
TCTCCCTTCCTTTTACTTCTTCCGTGATTCCCCCGTGGCGGGCCGCTTGATGAGGTGCCAAACCTCCTGCGCCGTTATCGTATGAGAGGTGCGGCCAACTGTCTGCTCGTATGAGCATATTCATCTGTCAGATGGCTCAGGGATCCAGTGCTCTACCGTAGGCAATGTGCAGTTGCTCCTCTCTCCTCTCTCCTCATCCACAACCTCAGAACCTAATGTCAGGTGGGCCCGGAGACGAAGTTTGACTGCTGTGAGGCAGATCATATTCACCCACAGGAAGTCCCTGATGAGATTGCACTTCTCAGAGCACTGATGGATAGTCACTCAATGTTCTGTATTTTATTTATTATTTGCTTTTTTTTGTTTATGTGATCTAAGGTTTTTTTCTGGTCAAATGTAGCTTGAAGCATATTGTAGTCACCATTACATTGTGTGAATACTCAGCTCAGCCATATCATCTCACCTCCTACCCCCTCAACGCTGGCTATTGTTTTTGTAGTCTGTGTAAACATGTCTATTATTGTTATGGGGACAGCAAGGTACCTCACCTGTTCAAAGAGTACCCTCCCTCCCTCCCTCCCTCCAGTCAAATGACACTGCCATTTAGAACACTTAGGGTTAATTACACCAAGCCCATTCTGACTCAGTGCAGGCCAATTACACCAGTGTCTGAATCACTTCTGATCCTCTGCCTCCCACCAAACACCTGGCTGCCTCTCTCTCTCTCTCTCCGCGGCTAACCCCCTGCACCAGTCGCGCAGACTCTCAGGAGAAAGAGCACAAAGAGGCCATGAAGGCCACAGTCCGTCTGAAAAGGTCTTTTTTTAGCAGGGCTCCCTTTCCTTTGCATTAGAATCCAGAGTGTTAGATTTTCATGAAGAGGCAAGGGGATGGCAACCATTCAAAAGGTTAGAGGCCCGGTGCAATAGATAGATAGATAGATAGATAGATAGATGGATACTTTATTAATCCCGAGGGAAATGTAGGTCATCCAGTATCTTATACACTTAACTTAACTCACAAACATACATACACAAATCACAGTAGAAAAAAAAAATGTTCACAGGGAGTGGGATGTATACAGATAATATACAGATATTATACAGATATTACAGTGTGCATTGTGCATTGATTGTGTCAGTGGGCACTTAGTAATGACTTATTACACACCATAGCAGCACCATATATATGTATACATATATATATATATATATATATATATATATACTGTATATAGGGTGCTTCTTGTCCTTTGCAATTAATCAAGGTGTTGCTCTGTGCAGATGAGAGTTAAAAAGTGTCTATTTTTACCCTTGTCATTCTCTGGTGCATGTGTGGAGCTGCTGACGCCATCACCAGCTCTGGCAGGTCAGCATTGGAGGCTGTGGGGAGGCGAGTGGGATTCATCTCTCCATGCAGCATGTCTGTGCAAATCATTTCTCCCAAGTGTCAAAACAACGGCGGATCTGAGTTTTAGGATAATTATATGGATTAACGCTGTGGCTCCTGTTCCTGGCACAGGTTTTAATCTGCAGCAGACTGTGTGCATATTTCAAGGTGTGATGTCACTCATCACTCAGCACACACATCCCCCGTCAGCTCCTTCAGCCTTGCTTCACCAGCCCCACCTGCCTCTGTTTCGAAATGCATTGAATGCAATTTAGTTCAGTTTAATTTGTACCTTTTTTGTCATTTCCACACAATAATTAATATAACAACATTTCGATTTCTGTGCGTCATTGGAAATGAAACCACGATTCTGAGACAAAAGAAACTCTGCCTGTCACAGGATTTAATTGAACACGATATCTTAATTTGTCAGACAACTGCACGTTACAGTAATTATAGCATATTTTCCAAAGACTAAGCAGAAGGCAGAAGAATCCCAAACCGCCTGTTGACTCTCCAAGAAAGAAAGAAAAAAAGCTCATTTTTAGTACAGAGGAGGCTTGTCTTATTTAAGTGAGACTACACCACCAGGCCTCTTGAGAGTAGGCTCAGTCATTTATCACAGTCACTAATTATGTAAGGTTTTAAATCACCAGCTTCCAGTAAAATAGGCACATAAGGGGGGATGGGACAACAGTGAAATCATCTAGAGTAAGGGGAACTGCATGAGAAAAAAGGATATAATTGCCATATGTCTAGATCCAGGATGATGTGACGGTGTCGGTTAATTGGAAGATACTGTTCTAACTCCGTGTGGAGCGGATGTGAGTAAAAAATGTTATCCTTGTTTTTTAAAAAGACTTTTCTGTTGTTGAGATGCCATCACACAAGTTCAGGTTTTTATATTCGCTGTTCGTATTGTGTTTTTTTAAACTCCGGCAGCTGGTTGCTTTTTTAAACCTGAGTCACTGTTGTCATGACGACCGAAATGGAGACGAATGGCACTGCATAAAAAGGCAGAGGTCATGATGTTTCCAGAGAGGGATTCAAATGATAAACAGGCAATAGGGTAGCAATTACCACTGTTATTATTAAATCAGGTGACAGTGACATTTACATTTCTGAGCAAGCTAGGCTAACTATCCCAAAAGCATTAAGCAGCTCTATAAAATCTTGCTTATAACAAGAATGAAGCGCTTACAAAAATGCAGACACTTACACCATCTGTGTCCATTTATAAGGTCCTTTAGCCAAATCTCATTTTAAAACCCACCTGGCTGTGAGGGTAAACCAACCATTGAATATTGAATATTGAATTATGAGACCCCTTTGATTTTTCTCTCTTTTCTGCATCTGATGTGCCTGATGAGAGGCTGGTTAAGTCAGACACAAGTCTTGACGTTCTTATTTGGGGCATTTCCTGGTTTTATAACATATTAATGAATATTTGAATAGGTTATTTGGGTTATAGAAAAGCTACTGATTAATTATACAAGAGAAAAGAAAGTAATAGAGTGGCAAATGTATTCATACAGCAAAAACAAAAAAAGAAATCTATTCATGTGTTCATGTGCCCTACAATAAACACTTATTAAATCGTTTTCATCTTTTCAAAAACCAATACATATGCATTTCTTCCTGTGGATAGTACTTTGATTAACTTCAAAGTGGTTAATAAGTTGGCTGGTCTTCCTAATTGGCAATGGCTTTGGTTTCTCAGATTTTTTTTTGGTTTCTCTGATTCTCATATTTGTTTATTTGTTTATTTGTTTATTTGCTTATTTTCAGTAGATTTCATTTTTTTGTTTTAATTTTTCTTTGGTGAAAGGGCTGAATGATCCCATCTATCAATATTATTATCACCAAAATGAATTTGATCATTCCCATTTCTCTCAAATATGTGTGGTATAACCTTTATATGATCAAAACATGAAGGCCTACACAGACCATGCAAAGGGTGGACAGTGCCTGTGTTCAAAGAGTTCATGTCATTGAATGCTTCTGATGATTCGTAAGTATGTAGCATACCAGTTCTGGATTGTTGCAGTTAGCATGCTAAGTCCTTAGGTCAATGAAGCCTACTTGTTTGTCATGTTAATACAGAGTCCTTAGCAGAAAAACAATAAGACCTAATACATGCTGTCAGCAAAGAAAGGCATGTGGTGTGGGAATATAGGCCAACTCACACTGGTACTATTAATAATATGAAATATAGGTTTTGTCTTATTTGATTACAACACAGCTCTAAACTGCTTAAGACTAGGGGGGTGCATATGAACTGTTTTTGATATTCAAATATCCAACAGTGTCTATAAACCTCTCCAAGTTCTATAAACTTCTTTCCATTGTGAAAAGGCTTTGTGTTAGGATGGGGAGGGGTGTTAACAGCCCCCTCTCCATATGCAGGTTCAAGGCCATTAGCCCTCCCACTGATGCCTTTTTATCAGTGCTTCATTTGTAAATCAGGAGGTCCCGGAGCACAGAGAGGAGGCTGCTGCTTAGGTCAGGGTGTTGGGAACGTGTTGGGAACGCGTTGAGAACGTGTTGGGAACGTGTTGGGAACGTGTTGGGAACGTGTTGAGAACGTGTTGAGAACGCGTTGGGAACGTGTTGGGAACGTGATGAGAACGTGTTGGGAACGTGTTGAGAACGTGTTGGGAACGTGTTGAGAACGTGTTGAGAACGCGTTGAGAACGTGTTGAGAACGTGTTCTATTACACAGAATTTATTTACAGACTGAGCCCACAGTCTTCTGCATCAAACACTTTTGAATAGACTGTTTTCACACATTACAAAACTATTAAATATCTTTACACTCATGACTCACGCACCACTATCACTGATATACATTGAAATATATATTTGTATTATATTATATTATTATTTTTGTTTTTAATACCAGAGAGGTACTGGATTTGCGAAAATGGGTACCAAAAATAGGTCCAGGCAAAAACAGAGGTCCCAGATTCTGTTCCGACAGGATCCGGCCCAAATGAACCCTTGCTTAATTTAGATGTAATTATGTATTATTATTATTATTATTATTATTATTATTATTATTATTATCATTTGGTCAGCCATGCACAGCCTTGATATTTTTTCCATGACAAATAAAAAAGGTCTATCTTATTATTTCCCCTGTTATTACAACTTCTGTAGAGATGTAACAATGCTGCATGGTCATTTTTGTAAGGGATAATGGACAACACAGCGTTCAGATAGCAGAAAATAATGCACATTTGAGGTGGTGGTGACAAAAAGAGCGGACCTTCCAGGGACTTCATGCTAGCTGTTGCTGTCCTTGTGAACAACAGCAGTGTCAAAAAGTGACGTCATTTGGGATGACACTTTGTGTGCTTTGGAGCTGTTTCACATGGTCGTGTACCTCCCAATGTTTGTAACTTGGCGCATTCACAACATGGATGACTATAAGATGAACAAATGCTTGTCTGACGTGAGCCGGTGATGCAGCAGGTTCTGAGGACCAGGGAGCTTTATCACAACATGTGCACAGTGCATGGAGCGCTCATCAAAGGAGTCGAAAGCGTGCAATATGCACACACATAAAGAAGTAAGAAGAAATACACCGTTTTAAATACACAACATTTTCAAGACAAAGCCTCGGGCACTAATACGTCAAGAGCGGTCTAAGAAGAGGGCTTTTGTAAAGGTTTGCCAAAAGGTTTTACTGTGAATGATCGCTAAGTGGCTGCGCTCAGGTTTTACTGAGGTGTGTGCAGTAAGTGTTTTGACCTTTTTGTTCATGTAAGTTCATTGACGCTTGCCATATATAAACACATTTAGGGTGCCAAAGACAAAGGGTAAACACGGTTTCTCATTGAACTTCCTATATTTCCATTTGAAGTGTGTTTTTAAAAAAAAATAATATGCGAAGGCTATTTGCAATTTGATATCAAAGTTTTCTTAGTGTATTATATTGAGTGAATTAAGCCTTTTTCTAAGTGCATTTTGAAGTCTATGGAAATGTTATTCAAAAAAATGATATCAATTGATTTGCTTAAGTTTTATTTATTATATACATTTGCTATTTACAAATTGGGTCAATTTTCGAAGTGATTCGAAATGTCAGAGCCAAATGTCAGAGCCAATTGAGTCTATAATAAGGGATAGTGTTATGGATGGTGTACTTTAGCAAGACCAACCTGAACAACAACACCAAGTGGGTGGTGCTGAAGCCCAGCAAGAGGAAGCGCAGCAGCCAAGACGAGGTCAAAGAACCAGGACTCAATAACAGAAAAGGTCAAAGAACCAGGACTCCAACAGAAAAGGTCAAAGAACCAGGACTCCAACAGAAACGGGTAGAGGAAAGCAAGCCAGCAAAAATAAAGTGATTCAACAAAGGTTTAACTATATTTATAACAAATGGAAACCACAATTTAAAGCTGCCATTATCACAATGAACAGAACCTTTATCGGATGATCTGCTTAATGAGATCAACAGTGACGTCAAGTCTCTCTGCAGATCCTCAGCATGTTTATGATCAACTACGCAAGGTCTCCTCTCCAGACCAGGATATATGCATTGAAGAATGGATCTGTGTGTAGAGGTTTGTAATTTCATGGTATTCAGAGCCTCAAGACGACTAAATGGAAAGGTTTCAGGAGGAAAAGAGTAAGATTGGCCAGATGCAGGCTCTCTCTGCAACTCAAGCATCTGTGATTCAGGTTCTGTTGGAACCATCTTGAAAGGTACCTCAGAGCTTTCAAGTTGGTCTTCTGTAAAATGACAAGAAGCTGCTGCTGCTGCTGCTACAAGCCAAGCTGTTCTGAAAGTGTTACAAGAACAAGAAAGCCAACAACAGGAAATGCAGCGCCAAGAAGCAGAAGCTAAAAGGAAGATAGCTGCTCCAGAGGCCTCGATCGTTAAGCGAGTGTTTAGAGCGAGTGAAAAGCTTATGTCGGTCAACTGGGCTTAAATAAGATGTGAATGGTTTTACGGATTCAAATACTATTCAGTAGGTGTGCGAATATCAAGCTTCATTGGTGTAAAAATATAAAAAGTGAATTGACCTTCTAAAGAATGCGTCACAATAAGAAATTCAAACTAGCCGTTTTTCCGAGTTCCGTTATACAGTAATATCGGAGTATTTTGACATTGAAAATATAAAGCATAAGAGAAGGTGATGGAGATAATTTCCAAACACTGTTAATGACTTAAGAATATAATAATCAAGTGCTTTGTATTAATATATTCCTTGTATGAATCATGTGCTTATGAAAGCAGGAACATGGCTTTTCTGCGTGTGTGTAACTTAGAATATTAGGTGCCACTTAGTCTGCATATGTACAAGAGCATGTTTAGACCGGAAGTGATAAGAAGGGTCGAACTGTGCTTCTTCCGACCTGGCAAAACTTCCATCCTTGCCTCGGACGTGAGAAATCCACCACGTGATTATCCCTGCTGAACGCTCAACTTCTGTCTATATAAACCTTGTGTGATGTGTTTATCATTGCTTCACTTTCAGCCTTGTGCTGGGAGTGAGCCCGATTGCAATTGTTGTTTGTCTAATAAATATACTTATATGCAGCTCCGGAGTCCTGAGGTAACTAGGGTGAATTTTCACCTATCAGAAGGTTAACCTGTTAGCCACTATTATCACTATTATCACGTGTTGGCTTATGTGTGTGAACATCTCTTTTTCTGAGTCTGTCATTGTTTGCGTGTATGTACGTATATGTGGTTCTCACACACATGCTGCCATCTCTAAGCGTCTCTCATGCTCTCTGTTTTTATCTTTTTCATTCTGTTTCTCCATCTGTCTCTTTTTTCTTTTCTCTCTGTCTCTTTCAGACCCTGTGTCCTTGTAATGATCAGCCTCTATGAGAGCCAGTGAACCAGCTCCACATGGAGAGAGAGGAATTAATCAGTAACATGAGGATGCCTGAGGATCACTGAACTTTCTCCATATATGGTCTTCTCTGTGGCTCTCACTATCGCTGTGTTTACCCACTTCGTCATCTTCATCTTCATCAAACTATGACCCTTTCGCTTATCTCACCCCTTCCCCTGTCTGACTTCATGGGCCTTTATAAATTGCCCAGTGAGTGTAAGGTTACGTGTCTGGATGGATTACAGTTGTAAAGAAAATAAATTTGATATCTGTCCACATAAAAACATTAATAAAAGTGAATTGCAGCTGTAACGATGAGTTCTTAATTCTGTTTTATTAACCTGGAGCCGGCGGAGTGCTCCCCATGGACCCATATTCACAGCAGAGATCTAGGAACCATGACGTCAGATAGTCAGCTGGGACTCCATTATGAACAAGTACCCACGCTGTAATGTGGGCATCAGGCTGCCACAGTGGAGAAGAGTCTAGTTCCTGGGGGCTCAGATACATGTTGTGCTATTCATTTTTTTCCCTTGTATGGTCTCAAGACTTGTTTTTTCTAATATTAGGTTCAGAGAAATTAAAATTATTTTTAAATGCAATTTTTTAAATGTCAGAGATGCAACCAACACATTTTAATTTTTTTAAGCATGTTTTGAAGCTTCAGGTGCATATAGGTGAATATTTTCACATAACATAAAGATACATGATGACACTTATCACTAGTGTATTTCAAAAGAATCAGTGTTAAATGACTGGACAGAGAGTAGTTTTAATGCATGACAGCACACATTAATATATAAAAAAGTTCTACCAGGACTAAGCTTCCATAAATTTCCTTACACATCAAAGCTATTTCAATCACCTCAAGTCATCTTCCAAAGCTACTGCAACCTCCATCAAACCTACTTTGATGTCACATTAGCCCGTGCAACAAGCCGCTGTATGGCAGTTTCCAGATTCTATATGTCCAATCAAATATGCACCACACGCATATCTGCCTGTCAAGGCAAAGCCAACATCTCTCATTTCCTATTGGGTGATTTGAAGAGAGTATCCTCTGTGTGCGGAAGCCTGCCAGATTTCTGACAGCACACTCCAGGAGACCTCCGATTGGGTTGGATCTGAGCCACTGCAAACTTCCATTCACCCACCGGCCGAGAATTAAACAAACACCCAATCCAGTCTCCTCGCTCATCAACTGTCATCTCATCCACCTGATGCAGCCGGGGAAGGGGGGAGAGAGAGGGGAAGGCAAACAGGGCCAGATTAAAGAAGCACTCTAGATTAACTCAAAACTACGTCAAAATTGATGAAAAGATGACTTGAAACTCTTTCATATTGTTAAGTGGCACGTCATCTTAGCAACCTCACGGGGTTTGCGTTTCAAATGAAAAAAGCAGCACAGTTGTATTCTTGATTAAATTCAGCAGCATAACGCACTACGAGCCATGCAAAGGAAGAGGATGAGAGGATGAGCAAAGGAGGTCAACAGTGGGTTTTTTCCGTCCACAAGAAGAATCTCCAATATTAACACCTTACAGTGGGATAACTCCTTATTCTGTCAACAATGTGTGAGGTAAAAATCAAATCATTGAAAAAATACAAGCATTCTCTAACCTTTTGACCCCAGTAAGAAATGAATGCTTCATTCATGCAAGAGCAACCACTAAAACTGGGTCAAGTGTTCATGCCACTGTTCCGTGCCTCACCAGGTCCGTGTGGGCCAGCACACTGCATGCCAGTGTCATTACCCCCCAACTAATCCATCCATTCCTTTCTAATGCAGCCTCACGGACCTCTACTCCCTCTGCAGTCACCCTCCGTAAATAAGTGCTGTGTCACGGAGCAACAATGCTGGATATATAGCCCTGCGTGCTGCTGGTGTGGGAGTCCATCTGGCTGTCTTCGGTGGGAGGCATGATAGATACAGCAGGGCAGGATTAGGGCACACGCAGCCAGCCCAGCACGGATCTGTTCATCCAGCTTATCTCCTCCGTGGCCATTTATCTCATGGCCTCCATTCTTGGCTGTGTGATTCTCACGTCACAAGAACACAATTACAAACACAGGCAAGCTGACCTTTCTTTGAGTTTTTCAATATGCCACCAATATAGTTCATTGTGCTAAACATCAACAAAGAAATAACCGTGTAATAAAATCATATTTCCCCAGGCCTGTGAAAAGACACCTCACCGAAGTGGTTTGGCCAAGACCATTTTCTATTGTCCCTACCGCCATTACAGGGAATCAGCCAGCGGAATTAAACTGGGAACCCAAAAATGTTCCCCCGTTTCCGGCCGCGCATCTTTGACTGTCGGACCGACCAGAGGACACAAATTCCCAACAAGTCAGTAATCTATTTATCCATCTTCAACGAAACCAAGTTTGTGCACCAACACTTGGTTCACTCAAATAAATACATTTCAACTTTGGTGTCTCTGGGTGGAGGCCCCTAGCTCAGGTCAGTGACAGCACCCAAAGCCATCACATCACAACACACACATTGAGAGGACACTGGAGGACCCTTTGGAGTGTTTCATGATGGTATTGATGTTTCCATCGTGAAACACAGAAATGGGAGAGATAGAAAGAGAGAGACCCATCTGGTGTGTGTGGTTCTATCCAACAGCAGCTTGATGATAAATTGAATATTTGTAATCAGCAGTAGTTCACGCTATATATAATTGCTGGCAACTGATAACACTGAAACCATTTAAATTATTCCTTAGATCCTTTGGGGGATCTTTCAAAGTTGAAGCACCCTCTTGAACCACGCGGTGGACTCCTTAATGTCATGGACACTAACTAATTGACCCCTTCAACTTGTTTCCCTTAAACTTGTGTTTGTAGATCTTCTCAATGACATTTGCTCTACTGGTTTGATCTCAGTTCCTATCTCAGTGCCATATGTTGCAGTACAGGCAGCATACTGGTTGCTCCAGGGGGGGAAAACAATTGCTTGACTGTGCCACAGTTAATCAGAGCTGAAATCCAATGAGCAGCATACAGTCAAGTGCATCCTTGGCAAAAAAATGTATTCATTAAATTGTCTCTGCTTAGCACTAATGACTGCCTCCCAGAAACCAAAACAAAACCAGAACAAATACAGACGACCCCTGACATTACAGGATATGACATGTTTAGGGGAGCATGGAATACGAAAAAAGCTTTCAAATGGTAAGTAAACTCTGAGAAAAAAAAAACAAGGTAATAAATGCAAGGTTCAGGACATTCTAAATTAGTCATGGTGTTTCTTACTCAGAGACAAGCTCTCACTTGCTCTCAGCTGTAACAGCCCTTTGAACTATTCCTCTCAGACTGGTGACTGATCATTAATTCATCCATTCTTTTGAAAAGGAGGTCTCATTATCGTTCTCACATCAGCAGTCTCGCAAAGTTTTTTTTTTTTTTTTTGGCAGCTCCAGTCCTCAAAGGCCTTGTCACATTTGGATAGTGCCCTCATCACACTTCTGGGGATAAAACAAAATAATCAAAACAAAATCACAGAGTTAAAAAGGATAAGAAAATGGTTCAGAAGGAATAATGTAGAGACCTGAATACTGAATATTGTAACAGTCTAGATGGATAGCTCAATGGTCACCTGAAATTCGTCCATCGTGTGATTTTAAGACAACAAGTTACATATCTACATATCTACTCCTTTATCCGCCCACTCAGAGGAGCAGGCCATCGCGCTCACCTGCAGATGCAACACACTGTTCTCGTTAGCCAGGAACGCAACACTAACGAAGATTAAAACAAGTTTAGCGCGAGCAGCTACAACAGAAAGCCTGCTAGCTAACTGTAAGACAGGAGCGAGCAAAGCAATCGGGAAGATGACCCGTGATCGTAGTCTACAAGCTGAACAAAAGGAGCGTCTGGTTCCTCCTATTTACACTGTACAGCAATGACGACATCAGAGCTCCAACCTCATTCATCCACGGACACTCTTCATTTTGGCTCATCAACATCAGATCCGCCAGTGTAACCCTTTTCCCCAAGGACTGGGGACTTCATTTCCAACTACCCTAGCATGCTAACTACCTGGCTAAGCATAAGAGTGTTTTACCTTTGCCATTGTACATACATGCATTGATTTGTTTTGTTCACTGAACATGACTTGGGATATATATTCATGGTTATTTAGTAGTTGGTTTCGCAACGCCATACAAGTCTACTAATCAATCTCCTCCAACTTGGCAACCTAATCACATATTACACATACAATGGCCTTAACATTGCCACACACACGAAGGGAACACTTAAGCGTCGCCCTTTGTTCATCTCAGATGTAAGTTCACGAACATGCACAGACACGGAACTACGGTGACCGAACAAAGGAACACACACACACACACACCCACACATTCTTTCTGGCGTGCACCCGACAGCGCAAGCTCGCTCACTCACACACACACACACACACACACACACACACACATATTCTCTCTCTTTCACACACACACATTCCCCTTTAGGTTCATTAGTTAGATACATTTAGTTAGATTGCATATTGTGTTTTATTTCTAATAATTTTGTGAATTAAAGGCTTTGATCATATACACTGGTCTATTTAAAGTTGCATAAGAATTAATGCTGCCAACCTCTTCTATTCAGAACTCCTAAGATCTTCAACCTTTACCCGCTATGAATAAGGTCACTTTGGTTGTAGTTATTAATTGAATTATTAATCAGAGTTCCAAATTGATAGTTAAATATATTTTATGAGACTGATATATTTGATTGATTTAAGAAACAGATATGTGACTGATCTTTATTCTGACCACTATGGTAGACACCACACTTTGTGTGGTGCCTCTGTGTGTGAATTGATCTGCTGTTGTGTTGAATGGTTAATGCCTATCCATTGGGTGAGATTACCAACATATTATTGGTGCTGTTGTGAGGATAGTACCAACACTATCTTGGTGACCCTCTTGAGGAGAGTATTGCTATGAATGCACAATTGCACCCACATTTATCCGGCGCCCGCTCACAGGGTAAGGTACCTACATTATTCTGGTGCCCGTGTGAGGCTGGTACCCATTGTACCTACCCTGTGCCTACACCATCATGCCAGTGTATGCTCTATCTGCCGAGTGCCCAATGCTATGCTATTTATCTGTATTATGGATTATGCGCGTTTATCCGCAGAGAAGGAAAGAAAATCCATCTTCTGGTCACCCATTGCACATGGGCCGCAGGTCCTCCCAGTGTTTGTGTAAGAGGAAGGAGATGAGGACAGATAAGAGCAGAACACACCATCTCTGGTGATTGAATGAGATCTCTATTTGGAGAAGGCTGCCCAGATAACATCATGCTTTCTTGGAAGATGCCTGCACTTCTGGGAAGAGTGGGAGAAAAATGATGCGGAGTGACTTGTTATTAGCAATCTATTTTCTGCTGATGGTTTTATTTAGATTTCAGTTAAACCCCCTAAAATATCTCCAGATGCCTATTCACTCAAGAAAGATACATTTAGAGTGTCACCACATTCAAAATGGAAAAAAAGCAAAAACGAGTTAAAAGCAACGGGGAAAAAAAGCATCTTTTGTGAATGTTTGACAGGAATTGAGTCAAAATGTCAAGAGAGGACACCACTGTGAAAGTAATCTTTTTTCATTTACACACACACACACAAAAACACACACACAATTACCAACTTGTGTGAAACTATGCTTGCAGCTTTACAAAAGAAAAAGCCAAATATGAAATGTGGAAATGAAATGTCCCATTAAGTTTAGTGCTAAACATGATGTCTGTGTTTTATTGAGCTCATTTGTGCAGATGCTGGCCCCCTGCATCTCTTTATCCGCCCTCTCTGTTCATGCGAGGCCCAATTAAGCCCAAAGAGAACTGAATGGTTCCCATCGGACTTTTATTTCAAACACATGCTCAAATACAATATGGTGTTTCATTTCTGTGGGATCTCATGCAATGTTTCAATTAGCTTAATGTGAACAGGCCTAAGTCTACTGTCTACTGTGAAATTGTCATTTAAAGCAGAAGCTGTTAGAGTGGTGCATGTTCATGTTGATGCAATTTAAAGAAATTCCGTTGATAAGTCCAGGTTAGTCATTTTTCGGTTGATGGTATGTGTAACTTATTGTGTAACAGTAGTTCAGACGAGTCCACGGGTCCATTTAATCCAGATATACAGAAATAACTCTATCAAATGTTTGTCCTTAATCACCCTCCAGAAATGCAACAACCAATTAAATGTCAGTGAGGTGAATCCATATATGCAGCACGTCAGACCCTGTGTACTCTAAATCCCCAGTGGGTCTCAAAACATTCTTGGTAATTACAGTAAGGCTTCCAGATATGTGTCTCAACAAGGTAGACCACACCCAACTAGAGACATGTGCCATCCTTTTCAATTCATCCTTTCCCTTCCTAAAAGAAAAGAGAAAAATACATAAATCACAAGAATGGGATTTAATGACATATTTCTGCATGAGTACCTAAGTAATCACACTAAAACTCAAATCCTTTTTTTTAACCAATGAATAAATAATAGCATCACCGCAGTGTCTACGATACTTAAAGAGTGCACATTGTGAGTTCAGTCTATCTAAAGCATGCTGACTTCCATGGGGGAAACTTTACTTTGGATACTGATGGAAAATCCATTGGCGGTTGAGACTGCGTTGGGAGGAGTCTAATGAGGGTTGGCAGTGAAAATGACAGGTTGGACTGCCATCAGTCTTCAGGCAGAAGGACCCTCCTAATGTGTTAAACACACCCCTCAGCTGCAGCACACACACGCCACACACGCCACACACATAGCATCACATTCAAATGATTACCCTGCTAGAATCTGGCAATGTATAAAAACGCACACTAGGATTTATTAGAGGTTTGAGAAAATATATAAAAATGCATTGACACCTGTCCAGGCCATCTTGACAGATGGCAAATCCATCTATAATTCTTTTTTGATTATATCAAATTACAGGTTATGTCTAAGCAGAAGCTAATGGCAAACACTTATTTAGACTCATTAAAAGGAGCGCTTTAAAGAATGTGCCTTTCATGCTTGCCCGTGCATTCAAAGCATGAAAAAAACATCCATTAGGCACAGCTCTGCTTTGCACCCAGAGAGAGCTACCAGCTACTGATTACAGCACTTTTCACAACGTGTTGCTTCTTGAAAGAGAAGGCTTAGCAGTGGACTTGTATTGTGATAAAAAGGGATTGCCCAAATATCAAAACAAGCACTGCTGTCTCAGGAAAGAGAGAGAGAGAGGGGGGGGGGGGTGATTGCCCACAAGAGGAACTCCTAAGATCTTGGCATAATTAGGTGAACCTCTCTAATCAGCCGACGGCCTGTGGTATGGTGTGTGGTAATGACAGTGGGCCTTCCAGTGCATTGTGGCTCCTTTCAGGAGGACTCAGTGACATGTTTACTGACGGCTTAAATGGATGTCTGCAGCTGATTAGAGCAAGAGTGGGCTAGAATGAACATCAAGAGCAAATGGCGATCTCACACCAGACACCACACAGGGTGAAATATGAGAAACAGACCACGGGACACAGTGTTGTCAAATCTGTCAAATCAGGAAGACAAACATAGGCCTTCTAGGGGACACATATATAGGCTCCTTCATCAAGCGGGGTTGGGTGCTTGTCACATCTATGTGTGTGTGTGTGTGTGTGTGTCTGTGTGTGTGTGTGTGTGTGTGTGTGTGTGTGTGTGTGTGTGAAGAAATCAGAGGAGATTCCCCTAAAATGTTCCACATGGCTACCATCTGGCCTAGCTCTGGTCTGGGCGTGTGGAGGTGGTCGAGCTTTCTGAAACGGCTGGCCCCTAACTGCTCTCTCTCTCTCTCTCCCTCTCTCTCTCTCTCTCTCTCTCTCTCTGCCTCTAAGGCCCCTGGAAGTCTTCAGGGCCGGAAGGTTTGTTTGATTTCTCATTTGCTGTTAATCCATCATCTCTGCCACACGCTGGTTGTTGTCAGACCACGACCACTTTGCCTTGGCTCTGCAGTGCTCCATCCAGTGGTGTGAACATGTGCAAATAGCCAAGCCAGAGAAAGCAAACAGATCAAGTCCACTAGCATGAGGCTAACCTGAGAAACCTAATTGGGGAGCCATGATCCTCGGCACACAGCATTTGTGGAAAGAGAAACTTTCTCTCCAAAACCTCCAAAACATTTGACCATAAACAGACATCATTATCAGCAATGACTCAATGTATGCTAATATTTCTGCACTGACTGGAAGGAGACACTGAGCACAACAAATAAAAGACGTCAGTGAGTTGAGTTGAGTTAATGGGAGATTTAGGAATTAAGTGCAAATACTGCTGGCGTCTCAGGGCATACATTAGATATTTGTTGCTCTGGGGTTTTGCTTTGTCGGTCAGTCTCATCAAGGACCTTGCAATGGTATGGATATGGCCAGGATGCATTAACATATAAAAGTATAAAAGTCATGAAAAAAAAAAAAACACTCAAAACAGATAGCCTTATTTAATGCAAATGATCTTATGCAAACTAGCCCTGTAGACTTGCCCCTCTTCTCTGTCATATCATTGGCAAAGGAGAGAGAAAGGTGCCAGACATCGCAGGTGGCAAAGTAACGCTTTCTTTATCTTGTGTGTCTTTTTAACCCCACACAACCCTCTTCCCACACGCATCCATGCACAACATTGGTCCTGAGAGGTGCCGCTGTGATGTGCTTGGCTAGATTTCTCAGAGTTGGCATACTATTCACTTAAATGTAAGACCACTCACTATTGAGCTGCACTCTCTGTCTCTCTCTGTGTCTGTTTGTGTGTGTGTGTGTGTGTGTGTAAGAGAGAGAGAGAGAGAGAGTGTGTGTGTGTGTATGTGTGTGTGTTTGTGTGTGTGTGTAAATATGCAATCTCTGGAACTGCTGGAGTAGAATGAAAATAAAGAGCAATGGCAATCTCTCACCAGACACCACAGAGTGAAATATGAGAAACAGTGTTGTCAAATCAAACATGGGCCTTGTATGGGACACATAGAAAGATCCTGTGTGTTGAAGTGCTGCTTTGGTACCTTGAAATGTGTTTCCAAATGTGCATACTGGTATGTCTGTTTCTGATCCCTAAAGTAAACACGGTCACGTCGCCCCTTCGGAAGAGGTCCATTGAAATAGTCACTGACAAGTTTGGTGGTCAGATAAAAGACAGACCCCTTAGCACGTGAGCTACAGAAGGTAATCTGAATACATTTGAAGTGGATGATAGGCAAAAAGGAGCTCTGTTACTAGGACGTCCAGAATTAGCCTCCCTATCAGATTTGGTTAAAAGTTTAATTTTGAACAAAAAAGCAGCCAGTGCCTTTCCTTTGGAGAACTGAACCCTCTGGTAGCACAGATTTTTTCCATATTAAGACACTTTTTGATGCTTAGATCCACTTCCATCATGGATATGAAAAGTCTGAGCATCTCGTTAATCATCTGGTGACCACTTGAATCAACAGAAATTGTCAAGTTAATTCAAACCAGGGGAATGCGAGAATCATTTAATCATTGTCAGATTTAAATTAATCAAAGTATTAAAAGAGTATGTGGAGCTGGCTATTCCTTCAATATTGGGGCATTTTTCTTTTTTCATGGCAACTCATATTTAGACCTGCTGTTGTTATAATTTAGTTTCTTTAAAAAATGAATGTCTCTTACCCATTTATTTAATTTCTGAAAGAAAATCTTTGTTTAAAAAACCTAAACATCATGTGTTTTCCTTTAAAGCTTTAAGTCCAGGGCCAGAGCAGTAGGTGAACCAGTCTATAGTCTGATCTCAGATTGACCTGATCTATATCCACTGAAACAGACCAGTGGCACTGAACCATATTCTCCTCTGAGTACTGAACACTTGATCTATATCCACTGAAACAGACCAGTGGCACTGAACCATATTCTCCTCTGAGTACTGAACCTCATTCAACAGACTGTCAACCAATTCAGCTCCCCTTGTTGGCTGCTAACATATGCCTCAGGTCCAGTGAGTGTTAGTGTATGGTAACATATGCCTCAGGTCCAGTGAGTGTTAGTGTACGGCTGGTAACATATGCCTCATGTCCAGTGAGTGTTAGTGTATGCTAACATATGCCTCATGTCCAGTGAGTGTTAGTGTATATGCCTCAGGTCCAGTGAGTGTTAGTGTATGGTAACATATGCCTCAGGTCCAGTGAGTGTTAGTGTATGGTATCATATGCCTCATGTTCAGTGAGTGTTAGTGTAACATATGCCTCAGGTCCAGTGAGTGTTAGTGTATGGTAACATGTGCCTCAGGTCCAGTGAGTGTTAGTGTAACATATGCCTCAGGTCCAGTGAGTGTTAGTGTAACATATGCCTCATGTCCAGTGAGTGTTAGTGTATGGCTGGTAACATATGCCTCAGGTCCAGTGAGTGTTAGTGTAATATATGCCTCATGTCCAGTGAGTGTTAGTGTATGGCTGGTAACATATGCCTCATGTACAGTGAGTATACTCAATTCATTGTGTGCAATGCACCCTACTGAAATCTAGGAAGAACACGACCACTTCGTTCCTCCAAAGGAGGTCTGTTGTCTTTGCCTTCTCTCTCCACAGCGAGAGATGGCAATCAAGACCTTTTCTGAACCCATGAGGGCTATCTGTTGGTGTACTCTTGTAGATGTTGTTAACCACCACGTACTGTATGTGTGCACATCTGTGTATTCTGTTGATAAATGAAAATTGACACCAATATTGTTACACGGAAACATTGTGCCAGTTGAATTGAGTTGACTAACATTACTGTAATGAACAGCATTGTAAATTCAAAATTGGGGGTTTAAATCATCTCTCTCTCTCTCTGCTTTCTTGACGTTCACAATTTCACCTCTACACAAGACAATGCAAAGTGTGATTGCTCAGCAGTATTAGATCACTATGTGACTGCCTGGATCACACATGGGAATGAAAGCAGTACACAGGAAATAGTGACACAATTTGTGTTGAACAAAGTATACAAGAACACATGTATATTGATGAATAGTGACATCTCTGTCATTACATTGCATTAGTCTGCATCTCCCCTGGGACAAGGGTGCATTACCTATGTCTCCAAAATACAGCTTTTGTTAAGCAATGTTACACCCAGGACGCTGCGCTCGTCTAGTGAGCGTCGTTTGGCACTGCCGTCTGTGCAAGCACGGCAATCCAGACTATTCTCATTTGTAGTTCCACGTTGGTGGAACGAACTGCCTAGTACTACCAGAGCAGGGGCGTCCCTCTCTACCTTCAAGAAGCTTTTGAAGACCCAACTCTTCAGAGAGCACCTCCCTTCCTAACTGGCACCTGACTAGCGCTTAACTTGCACCTCAGCAGTTACATTCCTGCACTTCTTTTTCCTTTTTTCTAGGTCATTGTTTTCTAATTCTCATGTAAAGTAGTATTTATTGTTACACCATGCTTTTTATTGCTCTTAGCTTGACGGTTCTCTCCCTTGTACGTCGCTTTGGACAAAAGCGTCTGCTAAATGACTAAATGTAAATGTAAATACTGGTATGAGAGCAATCTGTTGGTTTGTTCTTGTATATTCTGTTAAACACAGTATGTGTGCACGGGTGGTTTGAAGACAAATGGGCGATGTGTTTCTGTCATAGTATTATGCTACACATTTTTTGCAGATATACCATATCATATTCTAAGATTATCAGCTGTTGCATGCGTTTGTGTTTACAGCAGTCATGGCTTTTTCCATGTCATCCATAACGAATGACGCGGCTCCATGCAAAGCAGATCAAACATTTGAAAGAGGGCGGTTGAATGTTTCTGCAGTTGCTGGTTCTAAATATTTCACAGAAATTAGCCGAGTTATTGGCGAAGTTTTTGATGTGTTCATAAAACGCAAGTTTTAGGAGTCAAATGTTGTTTTTTAAGGATGCCGTTGTTTGAATGTTTCCATCGCCAAAAGTAATTGGCTTGCTAGCAGCATGTGATTTATGAATGAGTCATAAAGTGAATGAATGAAGTTAACCGCTCAAATTGGAGTATACACGTAATTACACCCATGAGTATCAGTATCACAGCTTAGCAGCTTCACATCAAATACAATATTGCAGAGTTTGCATGGTTTTCAACAGATCAATATCTCAGCTAACGTTAGATAACAGTGCTGATTCAGTGTTTCTGTACGTTAGCTAAATCTAATAACTGAAATAAAAAACACACCAACCTGCACCTCCTGGTTACCTTGCAGATGAAGACCGTATGTCACCTGTTTACCAGCGTTGAATCAAACGCAACGCAGATCCTCAGCATAACAGTGGAGTTTGAATATTGAGCAGAAGCTTTTCTCAACGCAACATACAAAGGCGTTAAAGAAATTGAATTGAACCCGGGTTGATATGGAGCTAAAACAGAGACTTTAGGTTTGGCACTGAAAAAGCACAAAATCAGCATGATAAAAAACTAAACTGAGTAATTGAACTTTGGCATTAAAACACTTGAATTGAAAACTTTGGGCACTGAAAAGACGTTTTGATGTTTTTTTTTGTTTATTCTGATGTGCTTTTTCAATGACAATATTTTCTTTGTTTCTTCATGTCAGCCTTTTTCAGTGCGTTTTTTTTTACAATGCAAGTCTTTTTTCGATGTCAGTACTTTTCAGTGTCAACTTTTAGTGACTGTTTTGGCGTAGAAGGGGAGGAGTTTGATGGGAGGGACAAGAAACACATTATTTGCACAGATCCCGTTGGCAACGTAAGTACCTACCTGAACGTGGGCATGGCCAGATGTATTGTAAAAAGAAGATAAATGTAAGCCTGTTCAATAGCCCATCTTATCCACAAAGAACTATTTTCGGCGATAAGATAACAATTTAACCACGATAACTAGTCAAACTGGATACTTTCAGGATGAATTAATATCCATACATTGTGTATCCTGGGTCAAACAATGCCATCATTTCATCCTAAATACCCTTCACCCCATCCAGCCAGCTAGCTAATGCTATGATAGCAGACTGACAGTAGCTTTTAACATACTGGCTTTAGAGACTAGTTTACGAGGTTACACTAGTCTTGTTTACTGAAGTGTTTCTGGTATGGTGCCAATAGTAGCTTCCCTGCTTAATTTCATATGAAATTTGGTGATATACATTCAATTTTATTGTATTATCTAGTTTTGATGTTGTGCCATAGTGCCTAGCACAGGCTACATCTGTGGCAGTGGTAGCCACAACACCACCAACACATGAAATATCCCCCATTCATTTTCAATAGGTAAATTAATAATTTAAAAACAGCAATTAAAACAAAACCAGTGAACCTATCCATTACTGAGCTCAAGCACACCACAGAGCATTAGGAAGGACCTCTTAGCACTGAAATGGAATTGATATGAAAGCTGAAGGAGCAGAAAAATAAACAATAATAATACAACTTAAGAAGAACAATATGTGATTGCTTGCACAATTACAAAATACATTAGGCTTGACAGTGCCTCTCATCTGCTCAGTCACACAAACAACACCCTGCGTCACTCTGTGTGGCGGCCATTCCTCTCCACCAACAGCTGGGAATATGCTGCCAGGCTCTATTCTTTTTCCTTCTATTATCTTTGATGTTATATGATGATGTTTATTATCTTTGATGTTTTCCATGAGTAATATTCCTCATCGCTGTCAAGGTTTCAGGAATGAACTGAAAAGTATAAAGTGAACAACAGCTTACACAACAACCTCACCAGGCATACTCAAGTGTAAAAACATGGTAGGCTGTCACTCTGCTTTAAGTAACTCTGGTTATTTATTGAACAGTCCATAGCTACCATTTGTTGTATTAGCATTACATTATCCCAGGATAATAGCCTGCTTAAAATTGCTCGTCAAAACGTAAAACACTGGATGACATCCGTCTGGGGAAAACCCTCAACAATGCTATATCTGCATGTACAAACTAATTTGTGTAAACTAACTGTGACATGCTTCTCAGTGAGCAAGTGGATGCATACACTGGGTATTCAAGGCATGCCAGATGATTCAGTAGCAGCATTTAGCAATCCATTGATTTCTCCTTTTCTTTTATTAAAACAGGCTTCTAAATCTAATTTCAGCACTTCCTCTAAATGAAATTATAAAATTAAGGCAAACATTAGCACTGGCTTGCCAAGCCATTTTGTGTCCAGGCCTAGATTTAATTGCTGATGGAAACATTTAGGCTCAAATAAATGTGGCAATAAGCTCTCACACAGTGCACAAATTAAAAATGTGAGATATATAAGAGTGTGTTTGTATAAACAGAGAGGATGAGCGGAAATGGAAATGAAAAAAAAAAAAAACTCTTTCCCTCACTCCACAAAAGCTGAAGACAATGGTGTTAACACCAATAGTCAGGAATGAATCAGGATGTGAGTTATTAAAAAGCCTCTCTCTCATGAGACGGCAGTCCGCCCGCTGAGCTGAGAAGTCCTCCCCCGAGACAGAGCCCCACATGAGGAGCAGATTCTCAGGGGTGTTATTGGTGATGTTGTTGTTGCTGCGTTTTCTCTCTAAAAAATGTTCTTCATTCCCCCGGAAAGCCCCGAAAGCAAACCCCCTGAGGACAGAAGACTTCAGAAGACTCCAGAAGACTGGGGAATAGAGACGCTGTAACACCTGCCAGGCCTCAGTTCACCTGGCGTACTCCACAACGCCTCCATTTCATGTTCCTTCTGTTAGCATTCAACAGCAAAACACTACAAGCGAGGATAGGACAGGTTGTTTCAAAGAATGATGCAATTGGAAATTTTCCACAGCTTTCAGTCCCACTGTTGGGCTACACACCAGATGGGGGGCAGGTGTTGTGGTCAAGAGAGCATATCAAATTTGGAAGAGAAAGACTCGGAGGGTTGCTATATTTTTGGCCCATGATAACAGATAACATGAAACGGGCCAATATATGAGATACCTTGTCAAAATAATTTCACACGCCAACTGGCAACTTGGCCAGATACACCTTTAATTGAATCAAATACATTCCACCTCTTGTTTGTCATCGGTACAAAACAACTTGGCCAGATACACCTTTAATTGAATCAAACACATTCCACCTCTTGTTTGTCATCGGTACAAAACGGCACCATTACAATGTACTTCATCAAGCCTTTTTTTTGTGCAGAATTAAAAGTTCTGGAATAACATTACTTCATAACCGATCCTGCGATAAACTCTCTCTGCAGCACCCTGTCATTGCAATGAAGCTTGCCACACAGTCAGTGAGCAGGCAGCACTGTAAAGATTCAGAAATAAATGATGTGAACCATCTTTCAGAGCAGGTGCTTTGGTCCATCACACGTGAGTAACTGCATTCAGTGTTGAGTGGGGGATGGATGATAGATTTACAATAAATGGATAGGGGAAGTTGATTTGGTGGATCTCATAAGCTTCCCTGGAGGAGAAGGCAGATCTTTATACATACTAACAGTCAAACACCACTGACCTTGTATCTGTATCAAACAGAGTTTATCACACCCTTCACCGCCTCCAACGGTCAGCACACCATTGTTGCTGAAATGTTCACCCATTAGAGAAACTGAGGCAATGCCCAACACAGGCAAAATAACTATGATCATGATTACTCTCGGCATTCAGTGCCACTGAGAAAGGATGCATGTGTTGCTTCACCTCTGCTGACTCCACACAGCTTCATGGTGGGGTTTAGTTTCATTTACTGGGCTGACCTTTATGCCATCCCTCTATGGGCCTCATTAGTTAGCCACCCAGAGTTTACTCTTCTGGACTCTCCAATGGGCTCCACTCTTAACGGCTCTCCAGGTAGCATCCTCTGATAAGGAGTAATTAAGACATGCTAAGACGTGCTTTATCACGGGTTTCATTCTGTATGCAGATCATAGGGGTCACTGAACCTACAACAATAAGCCCGAACATTGTGGTGAGGATGAGGTTGCAATTGTGTTGTTAAGAAACAGGAGAGGTCAATAATTAAAATATGCTGGGAGAGCAATCAAATTAATGTTTTGCGACTACTTTGCTTCCCAGAGCTCATTAAGTGAGCCACAAATCACTGTTTCAATGAGAACGCATTTCAATAAAGAAAAAGAAAAACAATCAGGGAGCTCGCACTGTTAATGAGTCTCTACAATCAGATTTAAGCAGTCTGTTATTTATGCAGTTTGTTGATTAAAACTTCCAAAATAATAATCCTAAAATGTGGTAATTGCTGTTTGGAATTATTGTTCTATGATTATTAATATCATTAACAGGGTGAGGTAGTGACAATGCTGAAGAACTGTAAAAAGCAGACAGGTATCGTCAGGGTCTATTAGGCTCCCATTCTATCTGGTTCATCCTGCCCTTTCTCCGACAGTTTGACTTTGTCAGGCTTTCAGCTTTTGTCGCCCCCAGACAGAAAAGGGAGAGCCCAGACAGGCCTGGGTCTGTTATCACCATATACCTCATTTTGGACTTTCTGCTTTCTCTCTCCTTTGATTCATTTTCTATTTCTTTTTTCCAACCATTGCCTTCTCCTTTTTTATTGACACTTATTCAAACCTGTTTAGAAATGCATAATCTTCCCCCCACCCAGTCAGGCGGGAGCTTCAAAGAGTCCGGCAGATATGGCAGGGGATGGAGGGAAGCTATCAGCTAACCTGTGACCGAAGGCCTGTGGTGATAATCATTTCAAAACGCCAGGGAAAAGGAGTTAATAACATTGTAAAGGTAAGGTTTCCAGCCTTATCACACTTGGCAGATGTGCTGAAAGAAGGAAGGACAGAGAGGGGGGGGGGGTGAAAGAGTGATCGGATAAACCTTCAACACCCCTCCCCCAGCTACCCCCAGGAAAGGATGATTGGAGAATTAAAAAAAGTGCTTCCCTTCCCTCCAGAAAGCTTAGGAAGGGATTATTTGTTTGTCACATCGCTACAGTATAGCTCCCCATTTACCTCTGACTCCAACAGAGGCCATTCCAAAGGCAGAGGGGCCTGTCTGAAATATCTCCCCCCATCCCCTTATCTATCATACCGACGAGATATCAGAGACCTGACCCGGTGACGACTGACAAGAGAAAAACATCTGTGGTGCAGCTATGGAGGCAGAGGAGTGGAGATCAGGAGTTTCTTTCATCCTGATTCTTATTTCCCCATTGCTCGTGACTCCTGCTGACCACCGCCTCGCCAATGCCACGTGAGACCCCCATACACGAGGCACCTGCTCCGTGCAATACAGCTTTTATGTCCTGCGGGGTCTTGCAGAATCCACAACGCTGAGGAGAGCTTTCAAAGGCAGCGCTCCAGACAGCTTTACACTTGACCTACAGTAGAGGTCGAAGGCCACAAGCTTTTCAAGCTGCCAGGGGACCGACTCACTGCCATTTTTTTTGTGCGTGTCTGCTTTCATGTAGGGGGGCCGCTGTGGAGAGATGGCGCAGGTGACGATCAAAGTCGGCCTCTTCACTTTCTCCCCAAAACATCAGGCCGAATGGCCAGCATCATCTTTCTCTGACTCACAGCACAGACCATCCTAGGTTCAACCTCTGAGGTCGCCACTTTCCAACTGCACGCAAGTGCCACGAGAAAGGAGCTTTGGACTCAATGGCCTTGCATGTAACTGTTTAATGGACACATGTCGACACACACACACACACACATGCACGTGTAAACACAAAAGACAGGCTGGCTGGTACATTCTGCTTTCACACAGTTATTTCAGCACAAGGTCTGAAGGTGTCATTGTAAAAAAAAAAACGTGGCTGATTGGATTCAGGGCCAATATTGATTGTGGCTGTGGGTGCAGATTATAGTCCATCAAACTGCTCCCTG
>NC_045168.1:24803187-24810687 GCF_900700415.2 Clupea harengus
CACGCGTGTGTGGAGCGAGTGTGTTTGCTGTGTGTGTGTGTGTGTGTGTGTGTGTGTGTGTGTGTGTGTGTGTGTGTGTGTGTGTGTGTGTGTGTGTGTGTGTGTGTGTGTGTGTGTGTGTGTGTGTGTGTGTGTGAGAGAGAGTGTGTCCAGCATTTCAAATGCCACAACACAGTCACTCACATATGGCATCTTGCTCTTGCCAGCCCAAATCAACAATGTGCCACCTTGCTGCTTAAAATGCTAATTTGCTCCAAGCTCGTGTAAACACACTACACATAATTATAACAATGAGCATATCCCTTCAACTTTAAAGGAAAGCTACCTCTTTATCTAAACACACTACACATATTTATAACAATGAGCATATCCCTTCAACTTTAAAGGAAAGCTACCTCTTTATCCTCAGGAAAAAGGATTCAAATCAGTTTAATGAAGGACATCCGTTGTAAGCAATTTCAGCAGCTATGACCATTTGTGTTTTCCCATGGACACCTCGACTCCATCTTCCTTACCATTCAGAGGTACAGTACGTATGTAGTGAATGGTTATGACACTCTGTTAATGACAGTGTGAAAGCTCCTCCCCCTCCCTGACCCCATGTGCGCCTCCATTATGAGAGAGACAGGGCCTGGTCCCCAACCCCATCGAGAGGTCAGGGGTCAGACCCACACACAGAGGCCTGTAATTGCCATTCGCTATTGGTGAACGAGTGATGGAGAGGCAAGATCACCTAATGAATTGCCACCCAATTTAACAGGAAATTACAATGAAAGGTGAACTCTAATAGATTATTCAGTTCAACATGAACCTTGGGATGAGCCCCCTCTATAATAGGTTAGTGATGCTCGCCCCTTATTTCTTTTGTTTTAAATGTCTGAGCCCTTTCTGTTGAGCCTCAACCAGCCATACCCCTGCAGAGGACGTAGTGACTCTTAATCATGCACTTATTTCATTATTATTCATTATGATACTTGGCAGACGGATGTTATTCCCTAATTGAATTTATGTAATTGTCTAATCAAAATAAAATCCCTCAGTGATGTGCCTCTCGTTTGCCCTTCATGTCAGCATGCTTCCATTACAGGGACTAAGCACTTAGTGCCGTTAGCGCTTAGCACTCATAGGTGCTGCCTACTCTGTTTAATATCTCCAGCCCGACTCCAGCCACACAATGGGTGACAGACCATGCTCTGTGCCAAGCTCTCTCCCACTGAAGCTTTCATTCTGGGAGATCATCTTTGTCTTTTTGTTGTACTTTCGTGTAAAAAAAACAGCAGACAGAAGTCAATTTTTTCTTTCAATATGGCTGGCAAGACAGACACATCTGGAAAAAAAAATGTAAGCACATGATTTCATACACCAAGGATAGATTACTAGAAGAGATAAAGTGAATGAAATGACATACAATTACTCTCTGTGTGTGTCTCTCTCTCTCCTTCCTATCTCAGAGTTTCTAAGGCAATCAACTGGCATTTCACAGCAAAAAAAAAAAATGATATCAGCACCCACACAGTGCGGAGCGAGAAGGCTGCGCCCAGGATTCACAGATGCATTTCAGATAGCAATATAGGAAGCAGTTGACTCTCATTTTCACCAGAGGAAATCTGACATTATATTTCCTTTCTTCCATTATGAATAGGAAAGGAGACTGTCCTGGCCATGCCAATGAAATCCTGCCTGATGCTGATGACGGTAAACAGGAGACTCAGGGACGTGAGGAGAGGAAGGTAGTTAGACAATGAAAGACATGACCAATGGGATGTGTTCAACCAGTTATCATACACACCGACCTTTTAGTGGAAATCAAATACAAATACAAATGGTACTCAAAGGCTAGATTATGTACAATAAAAAGGAATATGATGTGCTGTGTTGTGTCTAAACTCAACATTGGAGTTTTCTTTTCTTCCTCTGAAGACAGCAGAACTCTATCGATCAGCAGCTATGGGGAGCACACAAATGGATAATTGCCCTTTGTGATCTCAGTGTGACTGAAATTACTGCAATACAATCGATCTTTTGTAAAAACAATAAGGCAGGTAGGGTTTTTTAGGTGAAGGTTTGTGTTGTGTGTAGGTGGAACAAACAGAAGACCTGAATGATGGGCTTGACAGTTTTAATAGTGTAATTATTTTGGCAAAGTTGTTTTTCAGGGGAATTGGCCACTTTGCCAGGTGTCAGAGGTCGTCAGAAAAGCAGTTTGAAACTAAGGGTAGAAAACCGGGACAGTCTCCACATTATGATTCATGCTGACACGGCCATGATTCACTCCTTCTATTCTACCCAATCATGCCATTCAGTTGATACAGTATTGTTGAGAGACTTATGGCCAGGCCTGGAGTCATTGAGTTAGCACACAGCACCTGCTGTGGGACATGTACAATGTGTCTCCATTCACTGAAAACAAATCTTACTCTGATACTGTTGGCTATTAATATAACATATGCACTTGACATACCTAGTCAATAATTCTGTATGAGCAAAACAAAAAAGCCAACAGGCAATGAGTCAAACACGCTATACATTTTAAACATGCTAAACATTTTCATGTTCTCATTTTCTTTGCTTCATGTGGGAGTAGTTTCTGTCACTCCAAACATACCAGCTGAGTCCCTGCACACACACACACACACACACACACACACACACACACACACACACACACACACACACACACACACACACACACACACACACACACACACACACACACACACACAGACACACAATCTGACACTATGTGCTTGGCTGCTGTGGATGCCAATCAAGGGTTCCTGCACCAATCCCCATATCTGTCACTCAGTGGGGACGCCTCAGGCTTTGGAGGCAGAGAAAGGGGTGCTCCGAGAGGTCACTTGTTCCGTGTTTCCATTCCCCAAACCCCGTCACCCCCGTCACCTCCGTCCGGCGCGGTGGGACGGCGCTCTTGTTCATTTCCCATTCCACCGCGGTGCACTCATGCCAAAGCCCTCTCCGCCCCTTTCCCTCTGTCCGCCTCTCCAGCTGGGGTCAGAGGTCACTTATTACTTAAGACCATGCTTTCCGTGAGCTTTCATCTGGGCGAGCGAGCGAGCGAGCGAGTATGATGTTATTGTGCAGATCTCCATCCCCTCGGGAGCTCCATGAGCTTCGTCTCGCTGACGCTCGTATGACTCAGTGCTGGAGACCTGGAGTCAGGAGTGTGAAGCACTGTTTCTCTTTAGATTACTGTGTCTCGCACGCACACGTACACACACACACACACACACGCACGCACGCACGTACACCACACACACACACACACACACACAACACCACACCACAACACACACGCATGCACACACACACGCACGCACACGTACACACACACACGCACGCACACACACACACACACCACACCACGCACGTACGCACACACACACACACACGCACGCACACGCACACACGACACGCGGACACACACACGCACACACGCACACACACACACACACACACACGCACGCACGCACACACACACGGAAACACGCACGCGCACACACACGCAGGCGCATGCGCACACACACACTGATTGCAGTTCCTGTTTCTAGGAACCCATCAGTATCTTTCCCAAATGTTTTCCACTGATCACCTAAGGTAAGACATTGACATGGACAGTCAATTTATAAGGTTTAAGACCTACCATAATGACCTAAATATGAAGGCATACAATGCTTCTGAATATTCATTGACTCTTTATTTCTGGTAATAAATATCTGGTAAATTCATTTATTTAGGGCAGAGGGGTGCAATAAAGGCCTGCACCAAACAACAGTATGCATATATTGCACAAGGAATATCAAGAAATATGGAATGAACGGGGGATGGATGAACAGTAACTTGTCTTTATAACATTTGCAAATTCATTGTGATGATATATGGCCATGTGAAGGAGATTCAATAGTCTAGTTTTTATACACTATGCAGTTTTGTTCTCCCAGTCAGAAATTCAATGGAAAATAATCAATAATGACTACACCACGCCGCCCTCCTGGTGAAAACAACTTGTAATCCAATGTTTCTGGAAGGACTGATTCCTTCCTCACTGCCAATGGGCTTTTTCTTTAGGTCTTGTAAGTGTGGGATACAGTACTTCTTCTTCAGCTCTTGTAAGTGTGGGATACAGTACTTTACGTTCTTTAGGTCTTGTAAGCGTGGGATACAATACTTCTTCTTTAGGTCTTGTAAGCGTGGGATACACTACTTCTTCTTTAGGTCTTGTAAGCGTGGGATACAGTACTTCTTCTTTAGGTCTTGTAAGCGTGGGATACAGTACTTCTTCTTTAGGTCTTGTAAGCGTGGGATACAATACTTCTTCTTTAGGTCTTGTAAGTGTGAGATACAGTACTTCTTCTTTAGGTCTTGTAAGCGTGGGATACACTAACTATTCTTTAGGTCTTGTAAGCGTGGGATTCAGTACTTCACGTTCTTTAGGTCTTGTAAGCGTGGGATGCAGTACTTCACGGCAGACCACATTTCCCCTGGACATTCTATTGCCCTAACAGAGTTCTCCTTGCAGAGGGACAGAGACAATGACAGAGGATGTCCTTGAGGACACTGCTAATAAGCAAGCATCACCTATGCACTCATTCAGTGAGAGGAGAAGAGTCGTCTGCCTAATTTCACCCAGTCCTTCCACCTCATGCCCTTGTCAAGCCGCCAACTCTGGGACAGCGGGACAGACTGTCTAGACTATTAATCATCCTCGGAAGAGTGCATTTTAAATCACACTTCAATTAATTCCAGCAAATCAAGGCAAAAAAAAAATTAAACATTCCATTTACTCCTTTGTTTTAACTTTCAGGCGGGTATTCCTTGACTGTCATTGAGTCCTAGAAGGTCAGCTTCTTGAATCAATAGCATACTTCCCCCAAATCAAACTAGATTTCATATAGGGAGGTGTTGTGTGTGGAATCAAACTAGATTTCATATAAGGAGGTGTGTGTGTGTGGAATCAAACTAGATTTCATATAGGGAGGTGTGTGTGTGTGTGAATCAAACTAGATTTCATATAGGGAGGTGTGTGTGTGTGGAATCAAACTAGATTTCATATAGGGAGGTGTGTGTGTGTGGAATCAAACTAGATTTCATATAGGGAGGTGTGTGTGGAGGTGCAAATCAAACGAATGCACTCAAGGTTTTGACAGACTTACTTGGGTGTTATACTATAACAGATACACTGAGAACGGTAGATATAGTGTCAAAACATGTCTCAGTGAAGCATGACATAACAGACATTAGGGGAAAGGGAGGAAGGACCTCATTGAAAAGTATTTGCAAACAGAGTGACTCTCCATGCACCCAAACCACAGGAGGCTGAGTGAGTTCTGAAAGGGGCTATCTGGAGGAGCTCAGGATGAATCTGCCTGAAGGAGGGCAATAGTACCACAGAGTGGCAGAGAGAGAGAGAGAGAGAGAGCATGAGAGAGAGAGAGAGAGAGAGAGAGAGAGAGAGAGGAGAGAGAGAGAGAGAGAGAGCATGAGAGAGAGAGAGAGAGGGGCCAGAGAGAGAGAGAGAGAGGGAGAGAGGGAGAGCATGAGAGAGGGGGAGAGTTAGATGGCATGCAAGGAAGAGAGGATGAGTGAAAGACTGGGAAAAGGAGAGCTTGAAATGTTTCCTTTGTCAAAGTAATTGCTCTCAGCCATTCATGTGTGAGGAACTGCTGAAGATTATAGGATTTGCTGGCATGTAGATTCTTTCTCCGTGGAAGATGCTTTTGGAGAAGTCTTAAAAGCAGGGCTGAGCTGAGGCGGCGTCTCTCCCATCTATTTAAATGCATAAATGCATAAATATCTAAATGCTTAAACACCACGCTCTTCTGAAGGCATCTGCCTTTATTTCCCCAGACAGGCAGAGAGGCGAGAACGGAGCACATTAACACGATGGCTGTCAACAGGAACAATCCAGGTGTCAACCACGGCCGGGGCTGCATTATAGAGGACTGGAAATAGGAGCCAGGGGTGTGGGGATGATGATGATGGTGGTTCACCTAAAATGCCTGCAAGTGCAGAGACACCAGGCTGACCGCTGTGTGTGTGTGTGTGTGTGTGTGTGTGTGTGTGTGTGTGTGTGTGTGTGTGTGTGTGTATGACAAGGGAAAGGGTGTTGATCGGTCGTATTTTTCAGCTTAATATTAACAGTGGTTTTCACTAATATTGTTTTTTTTCCACTCTGGTTTAAGATATTGAAATTCACAACATGAGCACAGTCAACAAACACTAATTGGGGGGGAGATTCTCCCCACTGATAGACACAATCAAATAATTACAAACAAAATTACTGTAAGCCAATTTTATGTTTCACAGAAGCAGAAAGGGTGCTTTCTGAATTTGAAAATGAGATTATTACCAGATCAAAAACAATAAAAAAAAAAGCTGATATTTGCATTTGTTGTTTGTTATTTACAAGCTCAGTTCAAAGAATGCATTTCCATTTCAAAGAGTTTGAAATCTGTGTAATTCCTTGTCCGATCATTAGAAAAAACAAAGGATGAAGTTATGTTCTCTAGAAGATAAAAGAAAGCCTCCTTCCTAAAAAACAAAAATAGGCTATTCTGTGAACTTGTCCTTCCCTTAACTCCCATCCCATAACTGTAGATGTGTTAGATCAAAAGCCCCAACAAGACAATTTCATTTCAAGGTGAGAAAGTTATGACTAAATGAAATCTGTATTTTGAGCTCGCACAGAGCCATGTCAATCTACTCACATGTGAGCCACATCACATGTGTTGCCGTTCAAGCCTAAATATGATGTGTCTGTTTCCAATCCCGTTCTTTGACAGGCAACTTCAGTCTGCGGAGAAGGAAGCCATGGCCACACTTCTGAGGGCTTGACTGTGACAGGATGAATTAGCGTCACGCCTGCCAGACCGGGACAACAGATGCTGATCAGCATTTCCCCATCTTTTCTCATGATTCTCAATCTGCATACTTACAAGCATTATTAAACTCCCAACCAGGGCCACTGATTGACTTTGAGATGGGAACCTGTCCTGTATAGTACCATTCTGTTTGCAGAGCACTGCTGCCAGGCAGGCGCACACAACATCTCAGGCAGCGCTCTTCTGAACCTGTGTGCTGAACCCATCTCAGGTGTTCCTCCAGGGACTCTCACTGCCTCCTCAGCGCAGTAATCCCACTAATGGCACCAGGTCTCTCTGGGCTGCCTCACTTGGGCCAGAAGCCCATTGTCTTCATAGTGGCCACCTGGAGACCAGCTGAGGTCATAAACCCAAGTGACCTTCCTCTTGACGGGACGCCCACACCACACCAACTCTAATCAGGCTAAAAGCAGCCCGGGTGTGGGGCGCACAGGACCAACCCCAGGGAATGAGAACGCTTGCAAGGTTATAAAACTGGTCTCGGATAAACAGCCCTTTAAGTAAATAAAGAGCATTCCTGTTATCTCTCCTGCAATTGGAAAGATTGAACAGTTTGGCAGTAAAGTCTATCTTGCTGGTTTGCCGAGCAAAGACCTTACTG
>NC_045168.1:24813187-24823187 GCF_900700415.2 Clupea harengus
GACAGAGGGACATATAGAACACTAGTGACATATAGAACACTAGTGACAGAGGGACATATAGAACACTAGTGACATATAGAACACTAGTGACAGAGGGACATATAGAACACTAGTGACAGAGGGACATATAGAACACTAGTGACAGAGGGACATATAGAACACTAGTGACATATAGAACACTAGTGACAGAGGGACATATAGAACACTAGTGACAGAGGGACATATAGAACACTAGTGACATATAGAACACTAGTGACAGAGGGACATATAGAACACTAGTGACAGAGGGACATATAGAACACTAGTGACAGAGGGACATATAGAACACTAGTGACAGAGTGACATATAGAACACTAGTGACAGAGGGACATATAGAACACTAGTGACATATAGAACACTAGTGACAGAGGGACATATAGAACACTAGTGACAGAGGGACATATAGAACACTAGTGACAGAGTGACATATAGAACACTAGTGACAGAGGGACATATAGAACACTAGTGACAGAGGGACATATAGAACACTAGTGACAGAGGGACATATAGAACACTAGTGACATATAGAACACTAGTGACAGAGGGACATATAGAACACTAGTGACAGAGGGACATATAGAACACTAGTGACAGAGGGACGTATAGAACACTAGTGACAGAGGGACATATAGAACACTAGTGACATATAGAACACTAGTGACAGAGGGACATATAGAACACTAGTGACAGAGGGACATATAGAACACTAGTGACAGAGGGACGTATAGAACACTAGTGACAGAGGGACATATAGAACACTAGTGACATATAGAACACTAGTGACAGAGGGACATATAGAACACTAGTGACAGAGGGACATATAGAACACTAGTGACAGAGGGACATATAGAACACTAGTGACAGAGGGACATATAGAACACTAGTGACATATAGAACACTAGTGACAGAGGGACATATAGAACACTAGTGACATATAGAACACTAGTGACAGAGGGACATATAGAACACTAGTGACATATAGAACACTAGTGACAGAGGGACATATAGAACACTAGTGACAGAGGGACATATAGAACACTAGTGACAGAGGGACGTATAGAACACTAGTGACAGAGGGACATATAGAACACTAGTGACATATAGAACACTAGTGACAGAGGGACATATAGAACACTAGTGACAGAGGGACATATAGAACACTAGTGACAGAGGGACATATAGAACACTAGTGACAGAGTGACATATAGAACACTAGTGACAGAGGGACATATAGAACACTAGTGACATATAGAACACTAGTGACAGAGGGACATATAGAACACTAGTGACATATAGAACACTAGTGACAGAGGGACATATATAACACTAGTGACAGAGGGACATATAGAACACTAGTGACATATAGAACACTAGTGACAGAGGGACATATAGAACACTAGTGACAGAGGGACATATAGAACACTAGTGACATATAGAACACTAGTGACAGAGGGACATATAGAACACTAGTGACAGAGGGACATATAGAACACTAGTGACAGAGGGGCGTATAGAACACTAGTGACAAGCCATTTGTAAAGGAGGTGCCACCGTGGGGGGCGTTTAGAACTGTGCAGTGAAGTGATGCAGCAGCAGATTAACATTGGAAGAAAGGAAGGAAGAAAAGAAGGAAGAAAAGATTCCTCTGATGTTCAGACTGGTTTTGCACAAGGCCCAACAATCTGAGGCATGACACATTGTTATGATACAACATTTGAATGAAATCAGACAGAGTGCGCTGATGAGTTTCATGTTTCTGTCATGTCTCGTCACTCATTGGAGAGAGCCGCATAGCACAATTTGTTCCACATTTAATGCTTTCATGGCCAATCATTATACTATACCAAACATGGTAGTGTGGGTGAGGACGCGCGATCACTGAAGCAAAACAGATCCCACCACGCAGGAGATATTTTTTGTATGTGAATGCTGAGAAGTGCTGGAGTTCATCCAAGGGCTAGCCTTTCAGCCTGGCCTGTCTTGGGACTCTGGGAGACAATGGTACAAACTTCTGATTTTCATCAGCCAGAGCCCTCTCCTGACGACAGGCCCCGCTCACACTCTCCTGACGGCAGGCCCCGCTCACACTCAAGCCTGTTAGGGGAGGGATACATCCTGTCGTCTGCTGTATGATGATGTGGAGGTCACATTTATTCTTGCACTTTTCACACACTCTCACACCAAAACACTTTTCTCTGAAGACCAAATAAACAACCACTAACCATCTAAGTGTAGGAATGACCATTATTAGACCACCATATGGCAAATGCTTTCTGTTTACAGGAAATGGCCCTTTCAGGCATGCTGATATCCACATTTCACATGTACACTTTCTCTCTTTTGCACACACACACCTCCTCACAGACACACAGAGACTCCAGACTCACACAAGTAACACAGAATACATTTAGCTTCTCTGCTGCTTTCTCACCTACCGTGGAACAGAACAGATGGATTCTCTCAGCGCTCCCCCCCCCCCCCCCCCCGCCCCGCCTCTCCGGTGGAGTGTGGCTGTCTTTGGCTCTCCTCTCCCTCCAGAGCACAGGCCCAGCCAGATGCCCCTATCCTGCGGACCTCCTCCAGACCAGGGCCTCCATAAATCTCCACCGCTGTCTCCCACACCCTTCAAAGTCATTAAGTGCAGCGCGGGGAGAGTCGTCCGCGTGCCAAACTCCAGCATCGCTCCCAGCCCATCCTTTTAAGTGATCCACTGAATCACAGCGAAAGATTAAAGGAGGTCGCTGGAAGAAGGAAAGAATGCATTTTTCATCTCTTCGCTGTTTCTTCCTCCGCTTCCATCTCATGTTTGAAGTATGTAGCCCATAGTGGTAACATAGACAATGGCATTCTTAAGAAAGATAGGAGAACTTCCCTAATCTTCAGAAGATAGAAGCCATGAATTGTGTACAGTGGGCTCTGCGTTGTGTGACATTCCCTGTAATTTGACAGATAAGGCTTCTGTGATAACAACCAGCTGGTTGTACATTATCCATCTTCTTATACGGCTACTTCCCAATGACATGAATTATTATTGTTATTATTATTTTTAAGTATACCAGGTTAACAATGTGTGACCACTGTTACTCCAGCGTCGTACAAAAGCAAGCAAGCTAGCCAGCAATGTAACAAACACTGACTGCACGTGGTAACAGTCTGTTAGGGAGATCAGCCGTCTCACTCAAACCTTAATGAACCAGACTGGGTTATTCCACAGCACTATGCAACAGTAGAAGGGTCTCACTCAAACCTTAATGAACCCGACTGGGTTATTCTACAGCACTATGCTATGGTAGAAGGCGAACAAACTTGAGTGTGTTGTTTTACTGACTATGGTTGGGTATGAATCTATGAATCTCTTTTGGGATATGGGCTTAATCATTTAGGTAATGCTGATTAAATCCAAAGAATCTGTATTGTACTATTGCACTCTGAATACAGTCTTACAGTGACGGTGATAATAAGGAACAACTGCATGAGGGTCAGTAATCTTTTGTTCAAATGAGGGACGATATCACCCACAATATTCATTGTAAACTTGGAAAGAAACAGCCTTCCTTTTTATTCTTGATTTGATATGTACACAGAAAGATGCTGTTTACACTTTTAATACACCATGTCAAAGTTGTAAAAACCAATTGCACTGTGCAGACATGAGTTATCTCAGGTCACTGTAGTACCTAATTAATAAAAAGGCTATGAAAAATAGGAGGATTACCACCTTCGCTATTAATATTATCAGGTCATAATTACATATACATTTTTTTTTCAATTGATTACAATAAAAAGCATTGTGGAAATAAAAAAACACAAACAAAAGAACATTTTGTCATACAAAACAAAAGACAATAATGGCATGTAAATAAAAACAATGTGCATTAGATGACATGATAACATATAAAAATCTCTCCCTTAAAGGCACTTGAGCCACATCCGAGGCTAACATATAGCAACCCACATGAAATATGAAAAGGGTACAAGTACCAAAAACAGCTGCTGGATTTGTGCTCCTATCCCAAGAAACCCATTCTTCACACACCACACACTCTGGCACATACCTCAAAGGAAACAATAGCTCACCACCTACAACCATACATGTTTGAAAGTGTCCTGGGTTCAATTTAAGATGGCTTCTGATTTTTAAAATGGCTTAAGCAGTGCTTATGAAGGAAATTAAATAGCATCCACTAAGGCCTGCTTTTTTAACAATTTCAGCTAGAAGGGCAGGATTTAAAGTTGAGGGGATTAAAAAAATAATGGGGGAAATGTGCTGAAAAGTCAATGAGTGAATTGGTACCGCTACACACAGTGACTGAGTGAATTGCTAGCGCTACACACAGTGACTGAGTGAATTGCTAGCGCTACACACAGTGACTGAGTGAATTGCTAGCGCTACACACAGTGGCTGAGTGAATTCCTAGCGCTACACACAGTGGCTGAGTGAATTGCTAGCGCTACACAGTGACTGAGTGAATTCCTAGCACTACACAGTGACTGAGTGAATTGTTAGCGCTATACACAGTGACTGAGTGAATTGTTAGCGCTACACACAGTGACTGAGTGAATTGCTAGCGCAACACACAGTGGCTGAGTGAATTGAATTATTGTTAAACAGTCTTGTTCTTTTCTTTCTCTCTGTGGGTGTGAATACACACAGCAACATCATATTGCAGGTACTGCCCTTCCCGTATACACACACACACACACGCATGTACCCACACAGATCCAGCACACTCACTCAAACGCACATACCTACACACACACACACACACACACACACAACATAAAATAGATTGGAATGGAAAATGGACTGGATTAAAAAAATAAAATAAAAAAGCCTTAATTTGTCATGACACGGCAGTAGGTTTAACAAGGTCTCAAGATGCATAGTTATAACTCAGGCCTGGGCTCCGCTGTGGAATCACGAGCACCTCTGTGCCAGGCTATCGGAATACACGCCAGTGGTGTGAGAAGGCTCCCATTAACCTGTGCCACCAGACAACGGGCACGCTAAAGTGTCCTCCTTAGCAGGAAGACAAAAGGTTGCCAAAGGTACCATTAACCTCCACCAAAAGCCAAGACTAGGGCCAAAGAAATAAAAACATTTGCACACAGATACACAAAACACATTTGCACTCTCTTTCAGATACAGATGTGCACACACATCTGGAAAGCAAACCCCTAAAAACATCCAGACACAACACAGCGATGGTGACACACACACACACATCCACGAACACAAAAAGCATAATACTTCACACCCCCTGGTGAGTCAACACGGATGCATTTTTCATGAGTAACATTAATTAATAACACATCCCTGACCTTGTTTTATACTAAATGAAATCCCAAGACAGGGGGCCACTCAGGGTGTAAGAAGATCTAAAGATTCACCTCCGTCTGAAGAGCGGAGAGCAGACAAACAAACCATGGGCCATGGGGACGGGACAGAGGACAGACACAGAGGGAGAAGCCCCTCAGACCATGAATCAAAGTGAAGAGCGTGACTGAGATTGAGAGGATTTCCTAGGAGGCTTACGTTCATGACCCTCAGCCAAAGGGGTTTCCCCCCCCCCTGCTCAGCCATGCTGGTTAACACAGCAGGCGAGCGTGCATGCGTGCACACACACACACACACACACACACACACACACACACACACACACACACACACACACACACACACACAATAACACACACACACTAACATACACATACACACACACACAATGTGTAGTACACGTCCACGGTTATTGTGATTATATCTGGCCTGTATCTTGTTTGTGGTACAGTTTACAGGTGCAGAACCATATACTGAGCACGTAACTCATCACTCTTATACGCCACATGTACAGTAAGCCACAGAACAGTACCTCCCGTGACACTCTCCCACGAGCTCCAAACCACTTGGAATAGGAAAAGCCACTGCAGAGCAAATGGTGTCCCAACAGGAAAGGTCTCCACACATCTGTACAGCTGCAAAATCTAGATCATCCTGATTATCAGGGTTAACAACGGCAGCTTTCTCTATTCCGCACACATGCCAATGCCATGTGGCCTCTTCACACACAAATGCACACAGTCAGTCATACATATCAAGGCACTGATCCTGGAGGAGGAAGAGCCGATGGACCCAAGTTTAAAAACCAATGGTTGGACAAAAAGCAAAACGTCCCCCCCCCGAAAAACAAAATGACAAATTCACAGACAAATGGTAGATGCAGAATTAAATCACAACCAGACCAAAACAAAAACAAAACAAAACAAAAAATAGTTTCTGATTGTTTCTCCTCATTTCGAAAGCTAGCTGGCTTCACACGTTTGTTCTCATTCTAAAATGTCATTATTGCTGCGGCTCCTCAAGTCCTCCTGGTCCCTCTCCTCCTGGTCCCTCTCCTCCTGTGCTCCCTTTCTCTCCTCATGAGTAAAATGGCCGTGCATTCTCCTGCACAGACTGGAGCCGGTTGAGGCGGACCAGTTGAGAGGGGGAGGGTGGCACGTCCTGCCGGTAGGGCCCTTTGGTGGGGGTGGAGGCTTGGGAGGGAGAGTGGGGGTGCGAGGGATCCCCCTGGGGCTCTCCGTAGCTGCTGGAGGTGTTGGCGCTGACGCTGGTGCCGCTCTCTAGCTTGGCCTTGGCCTCCTGCTCCTTGCGACGCTGCTCCTGCCGCAGGAGCTCCTGCGTCTCCAGAAGGACGCGTGCGTTGAAGCCTCCCGTGGACGAGCCCAGGTAGCCGTTGCGAGAGCCCTGGTAGCTGGAGTAGCGCGGGTTCTCCTTGGCCGTCTGGAAGCCTTCTCCTGGAGGGTAGGCGCGATCCCACGAGTCCTGAGAGACGGAGCTGGGGTTCTTACGAGGATGCCTGGAGGTAGACACAATGAGAAGATGTTACAGTGTTATTTCACTCTCAACAAATCTCACTTTTAACATTAGGACGCATTCATATGGAATCCCACCTTCAGGGGGAGTGGACAGTTCATAACCCACAAAGAACAACCCTGTTTTAATTCTAAACTGTCCCAGGTCATGGCACCAAACATTGAAATAGTAATGCAGATAACCATATGACCATATAAATGCACCATACATCATCAGAGAGCTGCAGCACATCAGGCCAAACCAATCCCCAGCAGAGTCTTATTTGCACACAGTAAACACATACACATAGCGTTTAAGGCCTTATCTCATGGCCTGGCCTCATCTCTCCCCCATCCATCTCTTTGTGCATTCATTTCTCTCTGAAGGAGCCAGACAGGCACTTTGAGCAGACAGACAGACAGACACATTGAGCAGACAGACAGGCACATTGAGCAGACAGACAGACAGGCACAATGAGCAGACAGACAGACAGACAGGCACATTGAGCAGACAGACAGACAGACACATTGAGCAGACAGACAGACAGGCACATTGAGCAGACAGACAGACAGACAGGCACATTGAGCAGACAGACAGACAGACAGGCACATTGAGCAGACAGACAGACAGTAAAAGCTGCTGCACGTCGACGTCCGCCTTGATGGGCACATCTCTACTCGCCGGTCTTCTGACTGACTGATGGACAACCGGCGCAACACCTCCCTTTTCCCTCTCAGTGCAGCCGCTAAAAGCTACCCCACCCCCACCCCCACCCATCCCCACCCCACCCCACACCCATCCCCCAAATCCATTGGCACTGCCACTGTTATTATCCTCCATTAGATGCGTGTGCGAGAGCAGAAGCAGCATGGATGCCAGGCACTGGAGAGAGAAGATCCATTCACACTCCACTGGTGTCACATGCTTAAAAAGGGTTCAGAGTTCACACTGTGACAAGACACTGAAGGAGCAACACGCTCACACACACACACACACACACACACACACACACACACACACACACACACACACACACACACACACACCATACACACCATACACACACGCATTCACTCACGCACACACACACACACGCATTCACTCACACACACACACACACACACACACACGCACACACACACACACACACACACACGCTCACACACACACACACACACCATACACACACGCATTCACTCACACACACACACACACACACACACACACACACACACACACACACGCATTTACTCCCCCTGCTCCCCCCCCCGCCACGTGGGACCTGGCTCTATTCTGGATGGCCGAGTCTCTCCAGTTAATGGCCAAGCGCGCTGGAGTGGACCTGCACACCATGATGGCTCCCACGTCACAACAGTCTATTGGCAGGCTTTTCCTCCGAACTGACTCTTTGCATAAAAAGAGACATCAGGAAACAAATCCTTCCATTTTTTCAGAGTTACAGTTTAAATCTGTTATGACAAAAAGGAGCTCATATCAATGTGATATAAACGAGTCACTTTGATGTATTCAGCGTTTGAGTGAATGTTGAGTATGGATAACAGGGTCATTGGCTGCATCACTGCCTCATTGGATAGACACCTAAACCGCCTAAAACACATCCTACAACAAAATGGTGCCCGCTGGTCCTGGAGGTTTAGTTAGCATGTAGTTAGTTAGCATCACTCTACTGCACTCCCCACCCCATGTCTCTTTCTGTGGTAAACCAGTCTCTACCCTGTAGTTCTACATCCACTAGAATGGCTTTGAGCTGTGGGGCTTTGGCCTTCTTTAATGGAGGGAAGGAATCTGGATGATTAATGGGTCTGTGCCTCTTCATCTTACAATCTCCTCCCTCTTTGGGAAATGGCTAGTACACAGTTGCTCACAGGTTTTGGTTGGGAAGAGGTAACTGAAGGCATGACATCATGGCCAATGCCAAATGGGGATTCAATTTAGACTGACAGATCATAACACACAGAGCCAAGATGGCGGGCTGCAGGGGAGAGCTGAGGCATGATCAACTGGGTCTCTGTTTCTGTGCCTGTGCAGCTGGTGTACATCAGGGTTTATCAAAGGACACCCACACAAACACACAGATTCAGACATACGTCAACTAAAAAAAAAAGAAAGAGCGTACTGAATACTTTGCCTAGCAAAGAGCTGGTTTTAGTAAACATACAATTTATCTAACCCGGACCACTGTTTTCTTTTTATGGAGGACTCTAAATTGTTTTGTTTAAACGCATGTTGGTGTGTTTCTGTGTGTGTGTGTGTGTGTGTGTGTTGGTGTGTTTCTCTCTCTCTGTGTGTGTGTGTGTGTGTGTGTGTGTGTTTCTCTCTGTGTGTGTGTGTGTGTGTGTGTGTGTGTGTGTGTGTGTGTGTGTGTGTGTGTGCTTGCATTCATTTATGCATACACCAAACTGCTGGTCAAACCTGCAGTCAGTTTTTCATGACTTCTATTAGAACTAATCCCTGTGAACACTTATCATCTAGATATTCTCTCTCTCTCTCTCACTCCCCTGTCTTAGTAAAACCCAATCCATCAGCATATTTGTTCATTCCAAATGAACCGGTCCTGCACCTCTGAACACTACCACATCAATATGCTTAAAGAGGGCTCAACAGAAAAGCATTGTCAGTAAGACATGTCTTTCTACAATACTGGGTCATCCATGTGTTCCATCATGACAGAATGCACAACATTTATTGATGCCTAATTAAGGAGCCATTTCCTAGTCTTTGCTTTTTGACGTTGATCCTGTCTTGGGTCAAAAGTCATCTCACAGCAACCTCTGACCCCGTGGATAGAGCATGGTATGAGATTATTGGATGGAATGCATATCAGGAGGGGGATGCGCTGCGTACCACTAAGTTCCCATGGGAACCAGCCCGTCTGAACCTCCGTCTCCTCAAATCAGACATGCGTCCGGGATGAGGGCCTCTGTCTGATGAGAGGAGGGGGGGGGTTCAAAGGGCAGGGGGAAGACCGTGGGCATGCAGTGCACTCATTGATTCTGTATCAGGCTGAGGAGCACTGGATGACACGTCCGTATCGATCCAGTGAGATGGAAGACCACATCTATAAGACCAGCTCTGTAAGAACCTGCTTTC
>NC_045168.1:24828187-24833187 GCF_900700415.2 Clupea harengus
ATGCAAGTCCAGCTAGGCCCAGCAGCAGAGCAGAGCAGGTCAGCGTGTGCCTGATGGTCTAAACCCCCCCCCCCCCCCTCATATGTTGCACATATACTGCTGTATACTTACTTACTTACTTACTCAAGATACACAATGACTTCCAGAGTCCTTCCTCATCTAATACACAACACACACACACATATGGAAGGTATTTCTCTGCTAATACTTTCCGACTCCACACTTAAAGAGCAGACCATATGCAGAAAGAAGGGAAGAGAAAAGAGAGGAAGTGAGGGAGACAGATGAAAAGAGACAGACAAACAGAAAATAAGTAAAAAAAAAAAAAAAGGTTTGGTGCCAAGTTATGAAGCACATGCCCCAGTCCATATGTGGTTAGAACCTTTGAGTCTGATGCTCAGCTCCTGAGCAAAGACAACACAATCTCCAGTTGGTTGGTGGTTTCCTCTAGACAGTCATAGGCCAGATACAGTTTCAACCAAAAAAACAACTAAAGGTCTGGAGAACTGGGACTCCACACAGGGTGTCGTACCATAAATCACTTCTACTACATATTTAACCCTCCATAATCTACGCCGTGCCACCCCAGAAAGCACTGCCGGAGCACCCAGAAGCCCGAGACTACCACAACCAGACTTACCAGAGACTTAACAACACAAGCCTCTGCGCTTCAGTTAAGATAATCTTATCTGCAGACCTAAACAGAACGAGAAGGATGTGGAGGGAGTAATCTTAGGGGCCCATTCTTAAGGGGGAAAGAATCAAGATATAGTGAGTTGTGAGTTATGTTATCGCTGGATTGCCCGCTCTGCTATCGCATTAAGACATTCCTCTATGTATGAAACCCCTCCATTGTTCGCCTGCCCGCCAGAGCACTGGGGTTAGGCTAATTTAGTGCGCTGCTGATAACCTTTCCTAACCGCGGGGGCCATGTGCGATATACTCTGACAGCTCTGGACAAACTAACTGTGCACGGGAAACCATTGCAACGGCACTAACACAAAAGAGTTGAGTAATTCAGGCCCCTAGCCCCTAATCACAACCTGCACACTGTTCCCACATCTGACAGCTCAATCAGAATTGACAGCATACTATTGTTGGAATAATGAAGTTAACACGATATAATATTTCACCATGTTCCACTTCGCAGCAGGATTAACTGATGACTTGAAATAAGATGCAGCATCAGTGCCTTCAAAGTCCTCACCCAATGCACAACCCTCAGAGTGAAACACCCTCAGAGTGAAACACCCAATGCACAACACCCAGAGTGAAACACCCAATGCACAACACCCAGAGTGAAACACTCAATGCACAGCCCTCAGAGTAAAACAACACCCAATGCACCGCCCTCAGAGTAAAACAACACCCAATACACCGCCCTCAGAGTGAAACACTCCAACACTGCTGCAGAAGCAACGCCTCCCGGTGTGAACCAAGCCGTCCTGCTCTAATAGGTGCCCCAGTGGAGGCCTTTACTGTGTGTGTGTGTGTGTGTGTGTGTGTGTGTGTGTGTGTGTGTGTGTGTATGTGTGTGTTATTACACATGAGATTGGGCAAAATGGACAGACATGAAAACCTAATGAGACTGTTGTTCTGCTCAGTTATGTTCAGGGACCAATATAACAACGATATGTTTCTCTGTGTGACCATGAATAACAGAGAGAGAGAGAGAGAGGGAGAGAGAGGGAGACAGAGAGAGAGGGAGACAGGGAGGGAGAGAGGGAGAGAGGGAGGGAGAGGGAGACAGGGAGAGAGGGAGACAGAGAGAGAGGGAGACAGGGAGGGAGAGAGGGAGAGAGGGAGGGAGAGGGAGACAGGGAGAGAGGGAGACAGGGAGGGAGAGAGGGAGGGAGAGGGAGACAGGGAGAGAGGGAGACAGAGAGAGAGGGAGACAGGGAGGGAGAGAGGGAGGGAGAGGGAGACAGAGGGAGACAGGGAGGGAGAGGGAGGGAGAGGGAGACAGGGAGGGAGAGGGAGACAGGGAGAGAGGAGACAGGCAGACAAGAGAGAGAGAGAGAGACGACTCTTCACCACAGCCAACATATGAAGGCCAGCCTCTGGAAAACACAGACTGCTCATGTTGAACATCTGGAAAGCCCCCCCAGCCCCCCGCCCCCCCCGCCTCCAGAGAACGCAGCGGTGTGGGAGGGAAAGCAAACTGGACAGCGCTAATTGTCTGCACACTGGAGCAGGTTTAAGACAGGCATTAAAACTCAGGCAGATTACTGGTCCCGCTCCGCTCCGCGCTGTTGCCCCCCCGACATTCTTTCTCTTGACCCCGGTCTGGATCGCTACCTTGCCTCAGGGGTGTTGGAGGCCTAATATGAAAGACAAAATAGACACTCTCTAAAGCACAGAGCCTCACAGAGCCTCTCAGAGCCTCACAGGTGTGGTGTGTGTGTGTGTGTGTGTGTGTCTGTGTGTGTGTGTGTGTCTGTGTGTGTGTGTGTGTGTGTGTGTGTGTGTGTGTGTGTGTGTCTGTGTGTGTGTGTGTGTGTGTGTGTGTGTGTGTGTGTGTGTGTCTGTGTGTGTGTGTGTGTGTGTGTGTGTGTGTCTGTGTGTGTGTGTGTCTGTGTGTGTGTGTGTCTGTGTGTGTGTGTGTGTGTGTGTGTGTGTGTGTGTGTGTGTGTGTGCTCTCATGCTGGGCGCTTGTCTCCCGCCCGCCGCTCTGAATGGGTCTGCTGGACGGAACAGACCGGAGCATTCAGAAATGGCATATCATTATTCTTCTGATTTTTGAAATCGAATGATTACACAGCGCTCCCACATTCCTTTTCTTGAGGGTCAGTCACGGGAAGACAAATGACAAAATACACTAGGCACGAGGAATCGTGGGTTTCTATGATTAAATCTGCCTCCACATTCATTTTCAGAGGATCTAACTCCCACAGAGATCAAGGGAAACATCTGGGCCTGTCCACAACTGCCTTCTACCAACCTCTCTCACCACCTCACCGCTTCCTCTCTCTCTCTCTAACCCACTCCCTCATTCCTTCTCTCCCTCTTTCTCTCTCCCTCTCTCTCTCGCTCTCTCTCTCTCTCTAACCCACTCCCTCATTCCTTCTCTCTCTCCCTCTTTCTCTCTCTCTCTCTCTCTAACCCACTCCCTCATTCCTTCTCTCCCTCTCTCTCTCTCTCTCCCTCCCTCTCCCTCTCTCTCTCTCTCTCTCTCGCTCTCTCATATGACAGCTTTTAGCACCAATCAGGCAGGCTTGATGAATGACAGGGGGCTTACAACAGATCAGCACGACCGCAAAGCAAACAGCGCACTAACAGCACTGAATCAACGTCAAACCCGGCACACACACACAGAGGCTTGTATATGTGTGTTTGTGTTTTTTTAGTGGTGTCAAAGAGATGAGATTGAAAGCTTTGGGAGGTGGATTTGGTGGATGTGTGTGCGTGGTGTACGACTCTGGATCCTGTCATCGGAAGAAGGAGGCAGAGCGTGTGTAATTGTGACCACGCTGCCTCTAATTGACATAACTGTTTAAGGGGCTACTGTAAGTGTTTATGAAACTGTGTCAGTACTGGAGTTCTGCATGCATTTACATTTACATTTAGTCATTTAGCAGACGCTTTTGTCCAAAGCGACGTACAAGGGAGAGAACAGTCAAGCTAAGAGCAATAAAAAAGCATGGTGTAACAATAAATACTACTTTACATGAGAATTAGAAAAACAACAACCTAGAAAAGAGGAAAAAGAAGTGCAGGAATGTAACTGCTGAAGTGCAAGTTAAGCGCTAGTCAGGTGCCAGTTAGGAGGGGAGGTGCTCTCTGAAGAGTTGGGTCTTCAAAAGCTTCTTGAAGGTAGAGAGGGACGCCCCTGCTCTGGTAGTACTAGGCAGTTCGTTCCACCAACGTGGAACTACAAATGAAAATAGTCTGGATTGCCGTGCTTGCACGGACGGCAGTGCCAAACGACGCTCACTAGACGAGCGCAGCGTCCTGGGTGTAACATTTGCCCTTACAAGAGCATTGAAGGCAGGCCCCCCGCTGTACATTAAACACGCAGTGCCCTGACCAGTATGGCCTGACAGACAGTTGCCCCATGGTACCACATACCACATGGTAACACATATATAATGTGTAACATTTCATGTTAATAATGCACCTAAACCCAAACCCTCACTCATCTGGCCAGTTCACTATTCCTTTAAAACAGCTTTCCACACATAGGTGGCAAAGATCTGACGCCCCCGTCTGACAGAAAACTGTCAAAAGCTGACATCTGACATGCTGTGAAACCTGAATCAAAGCCACTTCCAGCCTGCTCATTGTAATACGGCCCTGTCGCTTTAACGCAGCGCAGCGTAGCAGGAAGGGCATAGAACAGCCATTAATCCCGCAGACCACGAGCTCCCGCAAGAGCCCCGGATTTTATTACTGCCCAAATACCTTTAAGACTTTCAACAATGTAAACAATCGCTAGCAATTAGAGCCGTCTTAAGCCCAGGCTCCTCTGGCTGCTCCGCTGTGCAAATAGAAGGGCTTCAACTTCTCTCCTGCAGCAACAGAGACACTGGGCTTTGATGCATTGATCTAGCACACACGGCGCTGAGCTATGGCAAATAAGAACTCACACGCGTTCTGTGGAGCTGTCATGCTAACACGCGGGACTCATCAGAGCAACAGTGAAAAAGGGGCGCAAAAGTGGCAAGTCTCCTGGAACTTGTGGAAAAGTTCGATTGACGTGAGGAAACTACTATGTGAGCACATCTCAGAAGAGCACATCTAAAGGCTTAAAAAGCTTGACATGAAAATGATAAAGCACTCCGATTCTTTTCAACAAAATGAAAAAAAGGAGGGGGGGGGGGTGTTGCAAAAATGGTAGGAATTAAGACCTTCAAAGTAAAATCATGATAAAATAAAAGAACAGTGATGTGAAAATGTACAAGGCGAACTACGTGTTGGCAAGGGAGGAGGTCAGCACAATGACCTGCAATTTGGGGGGGAACCATCAAATTGTTCAAGGTAATTACGCTGTCATCCTTTAA
>NC_045168.1:24838187-24853187 GCF_900700415.2 Clupea harengus
TCTGCTGCGGCCCCGGCTCCAGCCAGTGCCTGGCGGCCCACTCCTCCGAGCGCTCGTGGGTTGGGGCTATTGATTTTCACTGGAACAGTGAGGGGTCACTTACTCAAGCACCATGTGGGGAGTCTTGCCAGCTTGACACATTATTGGGGCAGTAAAAAAAGTCTTTCAAAAGAACCCAGGAACTATCGAGGGAAATGGAGGCCTGACAAGATCGCCGTGGCAATTAAAATATGAAATTGGAAGTTATAGCGCAGGAAATGCAAATGGGATTGAGATTTAAGAGTTAAGGCGCATGTTTTTATCATTATTCCAGAAACTTGAGGAGAGAATTTGTCACAGTAGTTCAAAGGGCCTCTGCTTTCAGTATCTTATCATCTTGAGGGCACTCATTCGAAGGCCTGTGCTCGCAGTCAATCCAACCACCCACTTGCTCTTCTGAAGTTCAAAGAGCCATCTAGTTCTTGGAGGACATAGTTTTATAATTCTGCTATTTTACTTTTTTTTTCCCATTTGAAAGTCCTTGGTTATTGAAGTATTTAAGACCTAAAGGAAGCTGGCACAGTTGCAATTGAGAAGTGTTGTGCCCAAACTGGTGATCTTATCATGGTGAATAAAGCAATGAATCTGGTGATCTGGCAGTCCCACTGTGTATATACGCCTGGGAGTAAACACATTTCATTTCTCACCACTATCACATACGCATCAGGTGTTCTTATAAATACCTACTTGGCATTCATCAATGTCACCAATCACCGGGTGAAATAGGAACTCAAGAGGACACACACATATGCACACAAAAACAAGACCTGCCAGCCATTTGTGTCGGTGCGGTGCCCCTGCGTTCAGGATAAATGCGGCGGTTGGCACAGACAATGGCAGAGAGAGATGGGGGCGGAGTGCAGCGGAGACAGAGAGCGGGCGGGCGAGCGAGCGCGGTGAGCGAGCGAGCGTGGCGCGGCGGGCAGAGATCATGTTTCCGCTGCTCTGGTAGTGGCGGTGCAGGAAAGGTCAGACACCACACTGATGCACACCTGCTAAAGGACAGGAGAAATCCGGTGACACTCTGTGACTGACGCTGCGCAGCCAAAGCGGCTCTGACTGCCTCTTTCTCCCCTCCCCTCCTCCCCCCCTTCCTCTCTCTCTCTCTCTCTCTCTCTCCCCTCCACCCCCTTCCTCTCTTTCTCTCTCTCTCTCTCCTGCTCACTGCATTGAGAGGAACTTGCAGGGAAAAACAGTTTGACAGTAAAGCAATTAATGGGTGGGCGGGAGATAAAATATCCATATGCCACAGCATTTAACAAGCCAACAGATTCATTCTCTCCGCACAATGAGATTCACTCAATATCTGTCTGTGTGTTCCACGCCTCAAAGGTCAGCCACATGGGCAGGGTCTCTCTCTCTCTCTCTCTCTTTCTCTCTCACTTCCCCTCTCTCTCTCTCTCCCTCCCTTCCTCTCTCTCCCTATCTCCTTTCTTTCCCCGCTCAGTCTCTCTCTCCAAGCTTAATAACATTGTGTGCAGAGTTTCTTCACCGGCCGCCAAAAAGCAATTTCTCTCAAGACAGTGGGGTTATTGTAAGAGATTAAACCTTTTGAATGTGCAGTGACACCCAGTCAGGACTAACAGTGGGGTATCTGACTGAGCAAAGCAAGGTCGACGCAGCTCATTTATTGGAAAGCGTGAATGTGGCAGTGGGGTATTATGGGGAAAACATTTCCATAGTAAAGACCTGGCTGCTAATAAGAAAAAAAAAAAAGCAGGGGAAAGCAACACAACAAACAGAGCAGAAGAAATAAAAAGGCTTGGGCTATTTACTGTGCAGTTAGTTAGAAGTTGCACTGAAACCTTTTATCCAGAGACTAGGTTTGGACTAGGTTTGGTGTGGGCAGGTCTGATTGCTGTGGATCCCTTTTGGACGCCTAAACTAATACAATTAAAAAAAAATGTATTGAAAAGAATTATTACCAACGGACAATTATCCTGATTGTGTGTATATGACGAGACAATTCTATACATGTTGTAACAGCTTTAGGTACTTAGAAGTTACAAGAGACCGGGAAATATGAATTAACAAAAACTAAAGCATATGATTTGACATGGTGCTGCACTAATGAAAGGACCCAGTTAGGATCTAGGGGCAGATGGTGGTCCTCCACATCCCACTCAAATCTCATGTATGAGCCCAAAATCAATTTGAAACCATGACAAAATATCAGCATTAAGATAAAAGAGAATGACAATCTAGTGCCATTGGTCTCCTCTACCCATGTCTGTTATTTTTATCATCAGATTGAATATCAATTGCATTTGTATCTCTTGATCTGTCTCTCTCTTTTTTTCTCTGTCCTCAGTATCTCCACAGGCCCGACGAGAAGCAGTCTGGCCTTTCAGTCACAATGCATCACCCCTTTTAAAGAAAGCTTAACGCATATTTATTCCCTACTTGCCTGACAGACTCTCATTTATTTCAAAGAGTTCTGTGTTGCCATGGGGTTTTTAGACAGGCTTGAAAAACTACAATCTACACAGATTGTAAAAAAAAAAAAAAAAAAAAGCAGATCAAATCAGTGTTACTGCCGGTCATTTCAGAGAAACAGATGAAATAGGGCAAAAGAAGTTTGCCGGGCTCTTTCCGTTTGAGCTAATCTTCACAGGAAATCGATGCATATCGAGTCGATCCGCATTATGGTGATGCAATCAAACGTGGCAGGCTGGCATGTCTGTACAAGTAGCCTTTGAGCTTTTTCAGTCCTTCCTTTTGAGGATTAAAAAAAAATTACTCACTTTGCCAGTTATTCTCTTTTGGAAAAGTTTGTTCACTGCTTCTCTTCCAATCATCCCACTTCCTTCTGCGCCAGGGCACAGGGCCTGAACGACAGAATCTATTGCTTCCCTTTCACAGAGGGCTTTTTGGGAGTCGCAGCTGCAATTCTGGACAAAAGAACGGATAACACCCTGGATCTGAGCTCAGAGTGACTTCATCCACCGACTCTGTGACTGATGTGCCCATGGCCTCTAAATCCCCCCCCCCTCCCCAACCCCTCCACCCCAACCCCTCCACCCCCACACCCCCTCCATTCCCCAGACCGTGGAGCTCCATCCCTAATAAGGGGATAAGTGCAGACATGAGTTTAATATGTTTTTGTTCCTTCTTTCTCTCATCCCCCCGCCTCCCTTTGCCCAAGTCCTCTCTTTATTGGCCAGTCCACACAGCGTGACTGACAAGTGAAGCGCTCAGATTAACACTGGGGGTTGGGGGTTGGGGGGGGGGGGGGGTTTAGAGGCCATGCCTATGATGCCGCTCCTTTAGGAGGTGGGGGAGGTCGAAGAGGGGGGTGTATGGGCCTGAGTATTGAGGGGGTGCGGGGGGGCTGGCTCCTGTTGTCTGGGGTTGAGGCACACAGCACCCAAGCCCCTCTGCTGGCCCCTTGGGGAGCACAGCAGGGCTCCTTCATGAGGAGTGAAAACAGGACGGGGGGGGGGACGCTGGCTGCCTGGGCGGGGGGGGGGGCGGGCTGCAGGCCCATCTCACCTCTAACAGGCTAGATGGCCTTGAGACTGTGAATGCACTGGCTCACTCCCGTCCCCTTCAGATCCCCGCCGAGCGCCCTTAAAGAAGCTCTCATCTCGTCCAACACGGCCCGGCCCCCCGGCCCCCCGGCCCCGGCCCCCATTGTTCCTGGGTCTCGGACACACGCAGACAAAAAAAATCACACACTTCTCATTCAGCCCAATTCTCTGTCTGTCTCTCTTCCTTCCTTCTCTATCTTGAAGAATAGCAGAAGAAAGAAGACAGAGGAGAGAATGGATTGGTGGCGGTGGGGGTGGGTAGAGGGGGGGGGGGGGGGGGCGGCCGTCAGCAGGACACAAACAGCCAAGGGTAGTGAGGCTAACTCCTGCAGCTGTTTCCTGTCGCTGAGAACACGTCTCATCCTCAGTCACGGCTGCCTCCCCGGCTGGCGCTGCCAGCGAACCCGCTTCCCAGAGGCCCGTGGGAGCGGCCACCGTGCCAGCCCCCCCGTCAGCTGCCGAGTGGCCCAACAGCTCAGCCCAGCGCCACACTGAGAAACGCCTCATTAGCGGCTGACAAAAAAAATGCGGATCACAAAGAGACGACGTGTTGAGGGTGGGCCGGCTTATCCCCCCATGTCGGGACGGAAACAGATGAATGACACGCGTTGGCAACTGTACTGTGTGTATGTGTGTGCTACTATGTTACTCTGATACAATTAATTGGGTTCAGCTACCAGGAGTTATGAAGAAGATGATGAGCAGCATTACCAGTTCATAACCACTGAAACACAAAGGAAAGGGAAGAGCAGAGGCTAGCAGAGGCTAGCAGAGGCAGATATACCTCTTTCCTGAACCGTCCAACAGCATCAGCTCAAAAATAGAGTCAAAAGTCTGCTGCTCACCAGCCAGAGGAAGTGGAGAGGGGGGTCACAGCACACAGCCTTGTCAGTTCAATTGAAGTTCTCCCTCTAGATATAGAAGCGCAGGCCAAGTCCAACTGCAGACCTTGATGAATTATTGAGTTGCTTCAGCATGTTTTTGTGGTAACCCTGATTACAGGACCACGTACTGAACTGGAGTTTGGATCTTTCCCTGCAAAAAGTCACTGAAGGCTACATTTTTTTTGCCTTCAATTTTTTTCAACATGCTCACTACAATAGAATGGTGATTCAACAGATTTTTCTTAGAGAATGGAATTGATAAACAGATGAGAGGGATAACATCTTTGAGGTGTCAAAGATACCTACTTTCATGTTTTTAGAATACTATCAACACACAGCTTTCATGTGTTAAGTATACTATCAACACACAGCTTTCATGTGTTAAGTGTACTATCCAAGAGCTGTTAAAGTTATTTACTAATTTTTCAGAGCACTGATATCGAAGGGCAACAGAACTTTTGAATAGATGTGAAAATATTAGGACACTGTCAAACCAATGAGTATTTTATGTGTCTGTCGTGTAAGTATTTACTCGTCATGTGAAAAACAAAATATTTACATTCCAGCCAGACAGACCCAGAAATAATACAACCTTTCATGAATATGTTTAACTGAATCTAAGACAACTTAATTAGCGTCCAGTAACAGGCTGTGCAAACACATTGTTTTTCTTTGACTTTGAGGAATCCGGAGCCAAAATGCAATTTCATGGATATAAAAAGAACCTCCACAGACAGAAGGTAGAAAAAAAACGGGCTGACTTCTTTGGGAAAAAAAAGTCCTGGCCGCTCTAAATCAATGGCTAGATAAAGTTACCCTTCCCCAAATTAAAATGGACCACTTGCTTTTCACAGACTTAACTTTCTTAAGAGGCATCTCAGTAAGCCGTTTGCTGGGAAGTGAAGCTCGAACCTGAGGTGATTGGCAGTTGCAGACTCCATAAAGAGGATGCTGAACTTTGATGTTAAGACGATGTAATCCAGCCTCATTGATTCCGAAGGCACATAGTCAGTCTGGCACACAGAGGCAGCAGCCCAGGCAAGATTGCTTAATGGCCAAGTCTCATCCCTTCAGGTTTTAAATGAAGTCTTTCAACAAATACTGGAATGCTGGATTGTGTCAATGCTGCACGAGCAGTCCACAGGAGAACATATGACATTTGAATCACTTTCCATCCTCTTTGGCACTTTTCCACCATATGAAAATGTAGGCCCGACAACCATAACATATTTCCAGATGCTCTTGAGGATGAGGAGCTGACAGCCTATAGGGCTAAGGCCCAGGGAAGACTAAATCCCTGAGAAGTGAAGAGCGGAGCGGAGCGGAGCAGGCTCATCTCATGCCAAAGGTGGCCTGCTCTCTGGGCATGATGCGCTCATCTCCAGCAGGGATCTGGGGGGAATCAGACTATTACATCACTATCATTTTATGAGGACATCAGGCTTTTAGGACTGATTTTATGAGCTATCTGTCTCCTCCTGCACCCTCTCTCTCTCTCTCTATCTCTCTCTCTCACACACACACACACACACACACACACACACACACACACACACACACACACACACAGAGACAGACAGAAGTATACACAATGATAATATCAGATGAAATGAAAACAGCTCAAAGGTAAAGGACCTGCGATTCCAGTCTGGGAACCCAGCACGTTTCTTCTATATATCTCCCATTCCTGGAAACATTAAAACATCCCATTTATGGTAGGACGGGAAACATTAAAACATCACATTTACGGTAGGACGGGAACTGCCATCCTGCTATCCCTGTTATCCTGATGCCACCTGATGTGCCCAACAGCTACATTCACTGGACAGACAGACAGCCACTGAAACAGACCAGGAGATGCAGAGAAACTTCCAGAAGGTCTAGGAGAAAACTGTTGTCAGCACTCCAGGACCAGTCCTTAGACTCCGAGGAGCCAGACGGATCTCGGGAGAAGTGACCCGCCAAGCACTAACCAAATGTCTCGAGCCACGCAGCCTAAATGAGGCCAAGTCTGAGGTTTAATAGCCTATTGGAGGGGAGGCTGTGAAATGCAGAGGCCATCTGACTGATGGCTTTAGCAATCCATTCATGTTGTACCGAGAGTGAAGAGGGGAATGAGGTGGGCAAAGGTGGGCTAAAAAAGAAATATGGAGACTGCACCCATTACTTCAGAGCGTACCGCAGCCCTGCTCCCCTGAGCCTCACAAAGGCGGTATAGATATACCAGTCCCTGCCAGGAAACACCCTGCCCCACACACACACACAGCTGTCTGACCTACCCCCTTAACCGACTACTGAGGCGACGCGACTACCCATTGAAGAGAGGGGACGACACCCTCATGTAATCAACCCCTACCCTGCCACCGCCTCCAGCTGCTCTGTCCTCCCTCGGCTCGTCAGGATGACACGTGTGTGTGTGTGTGTGTGTGTGTGTGTGTGTGTGTGTGTGTGGCTCTCTGGGAAGGCATGAAGACGCTACAAAAAGGAACATCTGAACAAAAAGGTTTTCTATCGAAATTCATGAAAGGGATGAAAGGCACTGAGGTTAAAACTGTACATGGGGTAATAAACATTCCATTTCACAATAGAAATGCCTACCTGCTAATGTGCTTAAAATACCAAATGAGGAGTCCGACCGCTAGCTGCTTTTCCTGGATCTTGCTCTCGCCAAGCGGCACAAGCTCAGATTTCTAGCCACACCATATGAGACCAAGCCGCAGATTGAGTCTAGTTAGGCTCTGACACGACACGAGAGATGCCCGTGGAGAGATGAGCCTGGACCGGTCCGTTTCATCAAAAGCTGTTGGGCCTGGTTAAGCCATTACACTGAACCTCTTACAACTGTTGCAGCCGGCCAATAAAATGGACTTGAACAAGAGAAGACATATTTCTATAGATGTGTGTTTGACCTCATTTTCCTTGGTAACACAGAGCTATTGGGCAGTCTGAAAAAGTTTTCCTTCCTCATTGCGGTAACTCTATAATCCATAAACACAGAGTATATTAATTCCCGTCTGGTATTGTTATTTGTAATGAAGTTGGGGGACAGGGTGGACAGGGTTATGGCTACAGTCTTCCTAGCCAGCCATAAACCATGATACCTAACACAAGGATGGATGGCTCAGGCTGCTATGCAATACATGAAAGAGGCTGTTTGGCTGAACCGTAGCTTTTTGCAATATTTGAAAAATATCACCTGTAAGAAATAACACTTAACTTGTGTTCCCAAACAGTGGCAGTGGCAGGGGTCTAGGCTACAGGGGTGGGGGCTACAGGGTTGTTTGCTGCCCCCAAATGTCACTGGCAACAGCCCAGCAGGCCACCAAGGAGCTCTAAATAATTGAAACATCTCTCTCTCTCTCTCTCTTCCCCCCCTCCCTCTCTTTCTCTCTTTCTCTCCGCCTCTCCCTCTCTCCAAACCCTCTCATCAATAATGAAAGAGAGAAAGCACACCAGGAGGCCAGACTAGGGTGGCTTGAGCCGGGGCCACTTTAAACAATAACAACATTGATAGTGGGAGTAATAAAGCAGCATTAAAGAGATGGATCTCAATGATTTCAGCCCCCGGGCACAGCTGCTCTCGGCCTAAGTGCTGAAGGGGGAGGTGGCGAGGGGGTGACGGCACATGTGACAGGAGAGGACGGGGGGTGTGACTGAATGTCCACTGTATGTCTGTGAGGTTCGAATGAAGAGGGAGGGAGATGTGAGTGTGTTTTGTGCCTGGGAACGTCCCAGTGCTTGTGTGTGTGTGTGTGTGTGTGTGTCTATGTGTCTGCTGAGGGTGGGGGGGGTTGGGTGGGTGGGCTCTTCGCTGAGTGCATCTGTGTGCCTATTAAGGGCCCTGCCCTCTGACGGGATGGTGTAAGAGTGAAGAGGAAGGAGTCAGAGGTCATGACCTTTGGCCATGGCCACACATGGGGGGATGAAGACAAAGAGGCTGGGCTGGGGGGCATCATTTCAATTACCTTATCAATGCTGTGTAATAATCAATGGAAGGTCACCGTGCTGCTGCCGGCGGTGCAGATGGACAGCTAAACGTCAAGGAATATATAAATGTCCACATGAACAGACATGGAAAATCAATCTTAGACCAGTGCAAATATTTATTGACACCCGACTCTACATCCTGTCACACAAAAGGATTGGCAGAGCTAAGCGATGTGTGTCTGCTTGCATCATCATTCAATTACCAGTCACCGGCAGTCTAGTGCCGTCCCACAAAAACGTGTGCCATTCATTTGCACAGTCCCCAAGCAGACATGTCAGGATCATAAACGTGTGCCATTCATTTGCACAGTCCCCAGGCAGACATGTCATGATCATAATTCTTCACCAAGGCGGTTGAGAGCAATATAAAAAAAGACCAATAATAAAAGGGAAAACAAGAGTGAGAGACGTCCTGTCAATGTGGCCCCCAGTCCTGTGGCCCCTTTACATATGTTAATGCGCTTTCTGCAATGACCTCAACATTGGAAGGCATCATTATCAAAAATCACTGCCATAATGCCTCTTTGTCACGAGTGTGATCTATTGCCCCCGATGGCTCTGTGCTGTAATGAAGTCGTCATAAGTTAAACGGGGGGGTGGGGGGTGGTTTATACACAATAAACCACAGACGGCTCTGTCATACAGGGTTAGTGTTGGGAGCACATCCATCATCTGAGAAGGCCAATCAATCAATCATATGGGACAGGTCATGCAGGGAGGAGGGGGGGGGGGGGGGGGGGGGGGGGGTGGTAGTATTCCCCCCCCCCCTCGTCTGAACACAGTAATCATTAACTCCATTATGATGATGATGAAGGCCATCACACTTTATGTGACTATCATCATAATTGCAGATGTTTTTCAACAGGCAGTTAGAAGGCCTGAAAAGGCTAAAGCCTCCCCCTGCTGTTACGGTGTCCCCTCACTGTGATCTGGAGGAACCAGAGTCGTGTCAGACATGCTGGCTGAGGAAGAAGCTCCGTTTTGATATGCGCTCCAGTGCTTTTCACAGCCCACACATTCTTTACCTGATGGACACCTGTGGCTCTAGTCGCAGGGAAATATAGGTAAATAACCCCTTCTTTGAAAAGGTCACGACAAGGTCATATGGGGTTTCGACTAAAAGACTCTGAGCTTAGTATTCCTCAGCACTCCGATAAAGTGCATCACTCCTGCCTGAGCGGTAATGACTGAGGTCAGAAGAGCTTAACAAAAAAAGGGTGAGCTTTTTAGCTGAGGAGTGAGAGGGGGACTAAGATGGCAGCCATCCAAAACCCCGGCCTTTTCTCTCAGATGACCCATGGAAACGCTGTATTTAAGGAGAAAATGGACAGCTTTGGCAGAGCTGTGTGCTACCTGCATTAGGCTGGTCTAGGGAGGGGAGGGGAGGGGAGGCGAGGAGAGGAGAGAGGACTGTGTTGTTTTTGCTAAGCCTATGGGATTTAAGCAATGTAACCCTAGAGGAGACTGGGCTCAGAGAGCCAACAAAGATCTGATAGAGTTGCCCGGCGCTTTTCAACAGACAGCTAATGAGGACGACATGCGGCGTGGGGCTAAGCCTCTGGACTGTCATCAGCACCCACCCCCGCCCGAGGGGGGGAAATGGACCCTTCCTGCAGGTGCTTTATTATTTCAACATTGGGATTTGTTTTTTTTTTAAAAGATGGCTGTTATCAGATCATAGATCACAGTATAATCTCAGATAATCCCTTCACCAAACCACTACTGCTACTGCTAATTTAGAGAGAGAGAGTGTGTGTGTGTGTGTGTGTGTGTGTGTGTGTGTGTGTGTGTGTGTGTGTGTGTATGTGTGTGTGTGTCTGTGTGTGTGAGAGAGAGAGACAGAGGCAGCGAGTAACAGTGTTTACAGCACCAGAGATTTCTGAGTGGTAAAAACCTTGTCATCAGCTTCTTACACTGTAAATCAACTTGGAAAGTGTAGTTAACCCTGTTAGTCGACAGACAGCAGCATGAAGGTTTAAATCAAGGCCAGAAGCCTGACTTTCTCAAGCACCAGCAGGTTTTCTTAACTGCACCACTTCAGCTCAAAAGTTTTTTTTATTTCTCTCTGTTTTTGCAAAATACGCAGTTCTTTCATTTGTACTTTTCTCCTGGTGAATTTTGCACACTTCACCAGATTATTTTATTGGCACTAGTCTGGAGTGGCCTCTTTACGAGAACAAGCCCTGGCATGAACGGCCAGTAAGAGGAGTCATTATGGCTTGACACTAATGTGTTTTTATTGTGTGAATGAAATATGCATGAATTCTAAATCTGCAAAATCTTTCGCACAAAACATCTACTGGGCTTAAGTGAGGATGAGGGGTTCGCGGAGAGAGGAGGCACGAGAATGACGGCACAGAACAAACCAAGCGACTGACTGACTGACTGGGTCATGCTCGCAAACAAGCCGTGCCAGATTAGTTCAATGGGAACGCCACATCCAGAGGGAAACGCACACTGACAGGACACAGGGAAAAGCCCCCTCACTCAACAGAAGGGTCTTTCCCAGATGGTGACTGGCAACCTACTGATTACCATAACACACACACACACACACACACACACACACACACACACACACACACACACAGGGTTGAGGGGGAGGGGTTGTCTGATGGGAAAATAAGCATGTGTGGGGAAACTATTAATTAAAGGTCATTGTTTTAGGGAGCAGGGAGAGGGCCCTTAGAACAATGGTGGTTGCCCCTGGCAATGAGACACGATATATCTTCAAGGGGCAGCTACCACCACACCCAACAGCCGACTGATGGAAAGGCCATCGGGAACCAAGTAAGGTAAGCTGTTGCCATGACGGCTAACTGACGGCTGGAACCTGACGAGGCAGCAGGCTGGGTTCCCTCGGCCCACGGGGCACTAGAGCATGACTGATGGGTACCCAGTTTCTATGGCCATTTTTTCTCCTCTAAGTTTGACACAAAACCATGCTTCACTTCACTGCCTCTTCAAACCCAACTGGCTCCTGTGCTTACCTGGCCAAGCACCTGATGAAGGATACGTTTCCCCCCTTACTTCTGATGTTCCCACTGTCAAAACAGCCCAGGCAACACTAGTGCTGGATGTGGATGTCTTGCATAGCGTATTTAAAAAAAGAGTGACTATGAGTATGTGTGCACTGTGAGCAGTGAGGATTGATAGATAGAGAGTTTGACAGCTTGTCACTCTTACTAGTTTAATGGCTGGGTTAAAGTGCTGGACAAATTGGATGTGACCAAATCATCTCTACCCCTGGAATCCACATACCCTTTCCTCCTTCATTGAGACACACACACACACACACACACACACACACACACACACACACACACACACAGACACACACACACAGACACACACACACACACACACTCAACAGTGCCACCTTGAGATATTTAAAGTGACTGATGAGGCTTCCAGGGTAATAGTCTCCATTTCCCATGCTTTAAAGAGAGTGCGGGTGGGAGGCTGGCCAGGTACTGATAAATTATCATTGGTTTAAATTAAAGGCCATTATCATCCTAAAGCAGCCTGCCTGCTGTTCCTTAGTGCCGAGAGGGTGTGTGTGTGTGTGTGTGTGTGTGTGTGAGAAAAGAAACCCAAGGTGAACTTCTTACACACGGACGAGAAGGAGGCCTAGAGACTTTGGATATGGAAGCGATTCAGAAATAAAGATTCAGCCTCTTGAGAGAGTTCAGTAAAACGTACTCTTTGTATTGAATAAGGGAACCATGACGGAGGGGTTAGGTTCATTACAACTGAAGCTGAGTGGCACACTATCGAACAGCTATTCAAAGGGGTTTAAAACTCTTACAAGACCTCCATAACAAAGTCTCCATTTTTAGCAAGGGGTCTGAAGGAAGTCAAAGTAAGAAAAACTATTCAGCAGACATTAAAACCTCTAGGACCACAACAATAAACATACACATACACATAAACATACGGAATTAAGAATACAACTTCTTGGCAAGTATCAGATACATAAAACCCTAATTGACTGTGCTTCATTTCCTCCGCGATAGGACACATTGAGATAGGACACATTAAAGAACAGACCCTAGAGGGAGTGATAGTTGAGAGTGAAAGTGACTAAGTAATTCATCTTTCATTCTGTGTAATCAAATGAATCAAAAAAAGGCATAATCTATAACAGGATACAAATAAGAACATATTTGCATTTCTTGTAAAGAATTTCTTGCATTAAGAGTCTGTGAAAATGGACTGGACAAGAGAGTGAGATGCAAAATATAATAAATATGCCAAATACTAAAATCTCAATGTAGGCGAGCAGCTGTGTGGCCAAACACTCTGTGCCAACTGGCTCCTGCTGAGGTTATGTTGATCTTGGGATTGGGTTGGGTGTCCAGCCTTTGCCAGAATTAGGACCAAACCAATTCATTTGGATCTCAAATAAATCTTAACTGAAAACAGAGGCTTCTTTTTTAGGATAAGATTTAGGTGATCATAGATGATCTGAATGAAGCAGAAGAAAAAAACAAACACCCGTACTGCCAAACATACACACTCCCACATACCATTGGCAACCCAACACCCGTACTGACAAACATACACACTCCCACATACCATTGGCAACGGGTGAGAAATGCAAATGGCTGCCATTTTCCTTCTTTTTAGTGACAGATTCATCCACTAAGACCATGTGCAAACACATTAATGGATTGGATCTCCCGAAATCATCCGCTGGTATCACATACTGGATTGACAATTCAGTGAAATTCAGTTTCACTAGGAAATAAGTACATTTCAATTCTTTGACTTCAATAAAAAAAACAGTGTGCTTTCCGTCTGCACAAATGTGAGCGTGCTTGTCCGTCTGTGTACGAGTGTAAATCGGAGCGTGTTTGTGGGTGTTCTCTGTTCCATTAGGCTTGTGTGTGCCACAGATGTGAGGATCAGAGGTGCTGTTGAGTTGAGCGTTCGCTTCCCCCCAGCCTCAGCGGGCCCTGGGTGAGCCACAGTAATTTCATCTCCAGCAAGAGTGATCTTTCTCCTCTTTCTTCTCTCTTCCTTAACATATGTCTATATTTGCGCGCGGCTCTGATGATCTTCCCAGAAAGCTGTTGGAAGTGCGAGAGCCTGTTTAAAGCCACTGTGGCGTGAATTCGTCTGATTTCCTCTCTGAGACATTTTCAGTAATGGCTATAGCAGACACATGTTAATGGGATACAATAATCCCAAATACCCCTTGGTTTGGCCATTACAGACACACAGACAGAGAGGCAGGAATGAAGATGAGAGAGAGAGAGAGAGAGAAGGAGAGAGCAGACAAGCATACAGAGAGAGATGTCCAGTGGCCATACTGTCATACTGTAGACCAGTGGTTCTCAAACTAGGGGTCGGGACCCCAAGTGGGGTAAGCCAAACGTTTTTTGGGGGTCGCGAAATGATCTTGCTGCCCTGTGCATCAACATATTAGGCTTTGACATGCTGTATAGTCTATCAGAAATGGTGTTTTCTACATCAGGGTGGATAATGAAAACTAATATTGTCTCAGCAAGCAGTCTCATCATTCAAGATGAAACTGAATTTAGACCTATAATATCCTGTCAAAATGTGTGGGGGGGGTTGCAAGACTTGGCAAATAGATTTGATGGGGTCCCCGGACTAAAAGTTTGAGAACCACTGCTGTAGACATGCATCATGTTCCTTTCCATATAATAGTTCAAAGGTTCATCAGCACTGCCTATTCACACTGTGAGGGGAGTGGAGAAGGAGAGCCTGGCCACTGGTGTGGTTTAGCACATTCCTCATCTTTAGACAGAAACCTTTCAATGACAGGTGAAGATCATTAGAAATAATTACATTTAAGAGAGAGCAAGCTAGAAACCCTGTGTCCTATGGAGCTAAAACATAGACTTTAAGTTTGGCATTGAAAAAAAAGTAAATTGTTTAAAAGAAGAAAAAGACTAAACTGAAAAACAGAATATTGGCATTGAAACACTTATATTAACTTTGGGCACTCAAAATATGTTTGGATGTTTTTTGGTTTGTTCATTTTTAATGACAATCTTTTCTAAGTTTCTTCATGTCAGCCTTTTTCAGTGCAGGATTTTTTTTACACGGCAAGTCTTTTTTCGATGTCAGTACTTTTCAATGTCAACTTACTGTCTCTGTTTTGGGGAGGAGTTTGATGGGAGGGACGAGAAATACGTGTTTGCACAGATCCTGAGGGCAACACATCTGTGAAAATGTGTTGCCGGATGTATGTGGCCGGTTGTATGTGGAAAAGAAGAAGTCAATATCTTTATTAGCTAGCTAACTACTTGCTATAAGCTGGGTAAGGTTAGTTTGTTTGTTTACTAGTGGCAACAGTTGCTAAGGAAAGATAAGTCATGCTTTTAACCCACAGTGCCATAGAAGTTGGCTCAAATCGCTGAAGACAGTAAAAATGTGTGGATTTAAATTACACGCGTTAGACGCCACCAGTGGTCATTGCCGTGTTCAAAAGAATTAAGCTCTAATCTCAGGTGTCTCTACTGCTTGCCAACTGTATTTGGCACTATAGCATGACGTTCAAAATAGATAATAAAATTATCCTTGAATGA